>NC_056732.1:472952872-473126344 GCF_019279795.1 Protopterus annectens | reverse complement strand
CACACACACAGTTTTATATATATATATATATATATATATATATATATATATATATATGTATATATATATATATATATATATTAGTGAACAGTATAAGATGCAGTAGAAATGTTCAGTAAACAATAGTAAATTATTCTTTAGTTGGTAGGACAGCATAGACTATAGGTATGTACAATATTTGCAGATATTTAGAGGTCATGCACATCCTCCTGTTAGGATTCATTATTCAGAACCTGGTGGGGAAAGAGTGTTCATTAGGTACAGCTTCATTTCGCCTGCATAGCCCGAGAAAAACAAGTGTCCAGTGCACAATCTTCTTAGTTATTCCTTATTTGGATGCCTTATTGCTTGCTGCCCATTTCCAGGCACTCTGATCTGAATTCATAGGCTTTCTCTGGTTCCATTATTTATTGATATATATTTTTTGTGATTAAATCATTCTTGATTTCCTGATCCCCCAGCAGAACATACTGGTGATTTATGCCATTTCAGATTTCAACCTTTGCAGGGTCTTCCTGATATATAAAACTATTAAACTGCAAAGATGTGGTAAATATGCCCAAAACGCAACTAATAATCCAAACTTAGGCACCGGAGACCAGCAGTTCCAACACACAAGTAATTTAATGTTAAAACACACTAAAAGGAACACACATCCACATATAACATTGTTTCTCTTTCACTCGGTCCATGGTTTGGATGAGTGTTCACTTGTGAAAGACCTTTCTCTTGGTTACAGGTTAATATAATACTGGGAAAGCCATCCAAGCTTGATTGTGGTCTTTGAAAAGTTTGAGGGTTCAAATTTACAGTTCTTGTAGTAGCATTTCTGCTCTCCGTTCCTTCCTTCGAAGCTGAACGTTGTAATCCTTCCTGGTTACCAGGTAGAGAAACTCCTGCTGCTTGAGAAGCCATAGATTTGTTAATGGGTGTCAAAAGCCCCACCAGTTGTCAGTTGTCCAGTGAGCTTACGCAGCTCACGCAATTCAGTCCCTTTAGGTCCGTTTACATTAACGGAAGCATTGGAGCCAGCCGGTGAATCCATAAGCACAAAACCAAAACTATTAAACAGTAAAGATGGGGTGATGGAAAAAGAATGAAGGCAGATGTTGAAATATAATAGAGATGGCCGAAATGTAACTAATAATCCAAAATTAGGCACCGGAGACCAATAATTCCAACACAAATAATTTAATGTTCAAACACAGCAAAAGGAACACACTCAGTTCATGGTTTTGAATTCACAAACTTTTCAACTACCACAATCAAGCCTGGATGGCTTTCTCAGTATTGTATTAACCTCTAACCACGAGGAGGGTCTTTCACAAGTGAATACACATCCAAACCATGGACTTAGTGAAAAAGAAACCATGTTATATGTGGATGTGTGTTCCTTTTGCTGTGTTTGAACATTAAATTACTTGTATGTTGGAACTGCTGGTCTCCGGTGCCCAATTTTGTATTATCTTCCTGATATCTGACCAAAGCCAGTAAAAGTAATTTCTTATATTCTGCTAACCTACCATTGTATAGTTCTTGCCTATATTCTCCTTAATATGTTGGACATCATGACAACCTTCTCTGGCACTGATTTAATTGTTTATACAAGAGAATGTGCCATAGTAAGGTGGTTTTATGGTGACTTTGGAGTTGCAGCTGCTTGTTGGATTTTCTGGATGGTCTCTCTCTTTCCTGCACCTTAGATTGTTGGACTGATCTCACATCTTGGAATAGAGCTATCCTTTAGATGTTCTTCATGTTTCACTGTTGCAGTCATCACATATGGGTTGTCTGCCTGCAGGTAGCCCTCAGCCGGCCCGAATACCAGAGTCTTGGATTCCTGTGTCAGATGCTGTCTCTTCTTCCATGACATTATAAAACATGCAGCCGATGCCATTACATCAGTCTTTCTTGCTGTGCGGTGCCCGAAGCAGAAGCAGTTCGCAAGTGCCAGTCGGCCGACTCCTGAAATTTTCATTTTCGAGTTTCGGAACCAAAGTCTTCAAAAAAAGTGAAGTACCCCATTGGGGATCTTTTTTCTTGCTCCAACCGATGTCAGTTAAAGGTAACAATTGTCTTACCTGTGGAAAGCAAATACCTCATAAAGATTTTCATTGGTACTGCATTCCCTGCTTAGGCCCAGACCACGACGTCCCTCGCTGTCAATTTTGTGCCTTGTTCAATCCCCAAACTATTCGTCATCGGGTTATCTTTGCAGCAAATTATTTTGGTACTCTGTATCAGTACTATGAAATGGCTTCGTTAAGTCATCCGACTACCGATCTTCCGAAAAAAACATAAAGATAAAGACGGAGACAGACCACACAGGTCCAGAACTGCCAACGATGCTTCCGTTAAGCTAGTCGCCAGTCCGCCGGTACTCAGTGATGCGCTTTTGCAACCCCTGATACCCACTTCTTCAGATTCGCAGACCTCTACTGAGACCCATTCGGAGTCCGGTATGCCGCGAGATGCTTCTTTGACTATGGAACCTGTAGATGTCTCTACCTTGGATGGGTCCGGAGCCGCTGTGCAGGCACCGGCTTCTGAGGGTGTATTCAGGCTTACAGACTTTCATTTTAAACCAACGCCATCTTCTTCATCCAAGCCTAAAACTCACAACACGCCTAGAAAACCAACGTCCAAACCACATGTTCAGGCCCATATGCCTAAAAAACAAATGCTTAGAATGGCTGACGACCTTATTACCTTAATTAGGGGAAGCCAGCCTTCCCCCTCTAAGAGACCTAGAACTGATTTTCCTTCCGATTCTTTTGATCAGGAATCTGATATTTCTGTTCCTTCTGATTACCAGGATTTGCCCTTATCTACCTATAAGGATTCTGATGCAGAGGATTCCATTCCATCTGCTTCCCCTCCAGAAGATTTTTCTCTTGGTGAAACCTTGCACGCTCTTAGGGAGCATTTCCGCTGGGAAAGCCAGGATTACTTGACTCCAGAAAGAGGCTTAGGGAATTCTTACTCCTTCCTCAACACAGGCCTTTAGCTATCCCTCCTGTTCTGGACATTGTAGATGATGCTTTCTTGGAATTTACTTTCCCAGACACTTTGTCACCAGCTCCCAGAAAACCTGACCGGTATTACAGAGTACGTGACTCTCACAAGTTCCTCTTCAGGAATCCTACTGCGGATCCAGAGACCATTTCCCAAGGACCAAAAGGCATTAAGGCTACTGCTGCCAAAAATCTTACCCCTTCTGATAGAAATTCTAGAGCCTTAAACAAATGTTGTAAGAAGGTGTACACCTGCTACTTTGGCCATTAGGGCTTTATATTGCCAGTTTCATATGTTAAAGTACCAGCAGCATATTATGGGACTACTTAAACAGAAAATTATGTTGATTCCTGACTGTGCTGAACACAAAGAATTACAGGATTTAATGCATTCTGCAGAACAAGTTGGTAAACATACTTTGCAATGTGGTTTTGACTCTTTAGAAGCATCTTGCAGGGCTGCTGTCACTGGGTCTGTACTTAGAAGGCATGCTTGGCTTAAGGAGCAAAACTTGCCAGATCATGTTAAAGCTAAATTACTGGATGCTCCCTTAAACCAAGACCACCTGTTTGGCAACAAAGCAGAAGAAGTCCTCAAAAGGATGGAGGAAAAAGCTAAATCTATGCAAACAGTTAAAGATTTCTTACAAGTACAGCCTCCCAGATTTAGTAGACATTGGCCTTCAAAGAATTGGTCTTTTCCAGTCTCTAACAGGCCCTCTCAGTCCAAACCCAGGAACAGCAGACCACCTAGGTTACAGTCTCAGACTGCACACAGGTCTAAGCAGTGGGGGGCTCCCACTTCCAAAGCAGGGAGCAGTAAACCACGCCCCTATGGAAAAATGGCACAATGACTTAACCATAACCCTCCCAAGTCCTGCTCAACTGCTTGCTCCCTTAGGAGGAAAGCTCGCCTTGTATGCAAAAAACTGGGAACTCATTACCTGGGACAAATAGATTTTGTTTATAGTTTCCTAAGGATACAGATTCCACTTCCACTCCCTACCAACCCCAAACGGTTGGGTAGACCTACCCCCAAATCAGGGCTGTTCAACCTGTCCCAGCAAAACAAAGGGGACAAGGTTTTTATTCAAGATCCTGGTAGCCAGAAAAGACAGGTCCTGGCGTCCTATCTTGGACCTCTCTATTCTAAACACCTTTCTGGTAATCCCAAAATTCAAAATGCTAACACTTCAACAGCTTTTTCCTATGCTAGGCAAAGATGGCTGGTTGGCAACCTTAGACTTAAAGGAAGCTTACCTGCACATTCCAATAAGAGAATCTTGCAGGAAATATCTATGCTTCAGGGCAGGCTCCATGCACTATCAGTCCTCTGCACTTCCCTTTGGCTTATCTGCTGCGCTCAGGGTATTCACAAAGTGTTTAGCTCCAGCCATTGCATTTTGCAGACAAAGAAATATTCAAATATACCCATACTTGGACGATTGTCTGATTCGGGCAGAAAGCCAGGACTTGCTATTACAACACCTGGCATTTGTAAAGAAACTCCTAACCTCTCTGGGGTACACCATAAATGAAAAGAAATCTCACCTAGTACCCTGTCACCAGATTGTATTCCTGGGAGCAAGCTTGAACACAGCTTCCCAGATGGCTTTCCTCACTCTGGAAAAACAAGTTCATTTGACAACCTTCTTCAAACTATTGGTCACAAAACCCCAGCTGTCTGCAAGCCCTGGGGTTCATGGCCTCTTGCATTCTATTAATTCCATATGCAAGACTGCATATGAGGAAACTACAATGGTATCTAAAAAGCCTATGGTGCCAACATTCTCAGGACCTGCAATCAATGATTCCTATCATTCCTTGTATAAAGACAGAGTTCCTTTGGTGGGCAGAGGCCTGCTTCCACAACAAGGGGCTTCCTTTCACTCTACCCCCTGCCGCTCAAACCTTAACAACAGACGCATCAGGCTATGCGTGGGGGGGCTCACTTGGCAGGGCATTCAGGGCAAATGGAATCCAAGACAGATGCACCTGCATAACAACCAAAAAGAAATGTTAGCTGTACAGAATTCTCTGACAGCCTTCAAAGACCGCATTCTTCCTGGACAACTATTGGAAAAGACAGACAACACCAAAGTTATGTGGTACATAAACAAGCATGGGGGAACCCACTTGTACCCTCTCTGCAGACTAGCCATGTCTCTGTGGAACACAGTCTTGAGCTACCAAGTGCACCTACAAGCTAAATTCCTGCCGGGTAAGCTAAATTCACTGGCAGACGACTTAAGCAGAAATCTCATGGACCCACACGAATGGAAACTGGAACCAAAAATATTCAATCTCTTGAGGAACAAATGGTGGACTCAGAAATAGACTTGTTTGCCTCCCCTCAGAACTACCAATTGGGCAACTTCTGCACGAAGACTCCCCACAGTCAAGCATGGAAAGTGGATGCCCTGTTCTTTACCTGGGGAAAGCCTCTCGGTTTATGCCTTTTCCCCCCTGCCTGTCCTCTCGAAGGTTCTGCTAAAGATCAAACAGGACAAGCCAAGGACAATACTGATTGCACCACACTGGCCACGTCAGCACTGGTACCCCCTCTTGCGCAGTATGACAATGCTGGAATCATGGCATCTGCCTCGGACCCCTTCCCTGCTGTCCCAGCAGGCGGGCCAGATTCTGCACCCTCAGCTTCAAACCATAAACCTTGCAGCCTGGCTAATTCCTTGAGCTCTCCAATAGCATTCCTCAGTAAGCAGGTGCTAGATGTCATTCTGGAGGCAAGGAGGCCTAGTACTAGAAAAGCCTATGCAGAAAAGTGGAAAAGATACTGTTCCTGGAGCCACACTCGGGGGATGGGCATAATGGTGTCCAGCCTACCTCATATTCTTCAGTACTTAACAGAAATGCTCCATAAGGGCCCATCCTTCTTGTCAATTAAAATTCATGCCTCTGCCATTTCAGCTCACTATATTACTGAGCCACCCCTCCTCTCTCACCCTCTGCTAAATCAATTCCTTGTAGGGGCCAAAAATTTAAGACCCCCCAGGAGAGCCCCTACTCCAGCCTGGGACCTTTTCTTTTTATTAGAAAAGCTCACTCTCCCTCCCTTCAAGCCAGCTGAAACAGCAGAGTTGAAATTTCTTTCTTGGAAAACAGCATTCCTTCTAGTCATCACTTTAGCAAGAAGAGTGTCTGAATTACAGGCCCTCATGGCAGTGGAACCCTTCATTATCTTCCATGCAGTCAGTGTTTCCCTCAGGACCTATCCTTCCTTTATGCCCAAGGTGGTGTCTAGTGTGGCCCTAAATCAGTCCATTCACTTGCCTACTTTCTTCCCTAATACACAGAACAAAGGAGAACGAATACTGCACTCTTTGGACATGCACAGACAACTTAGATTTTATTTGGGCAGGACTAAGCCTCTCAGAAAATCTGAACAGCTCCTTGCTGGCTTTGCTGCAGGGGAAGAGGGGAAGGCCATTTCAAAGCAAACCATTTCCAAATGGATAGCCCATTGCATTAATTTCTACTACAAGCACCATGGAAAACCTCATATTCCATCAGGGCTGCATCTACTTCTGCAGCCTTTCTCAGAGGAGTCCCTACCAGGGACATCCTAGAAACTGCTACCTGGAGCTCTGTACATACCTTCACCAAGCATTACCACATGCCTCTTTTTTTATAAATCCAGAGCCGGTTTTGCCACTGCAGTCTTGGAGGGCTTAATAGCTGGCCCTAATGCTCTCTAACTTCTTCCTCCCTTCCGTAGCTTTGCGAATGAACCCAAATGTGATGACTGCAACAGTGAAACACGAAGAACATAGTACGGTTTTGTACACTTATCCTAAATGTAGATATTCTAATGTATTCACTGTTGTAGTCCTGGTTACCCTCCCTCCAGCCCCCAGACTTTTCTTGGCTCTACCTTTCCTTCTTGTTTGGTATATTTAAGTTTTCTGGTGTATTTCCTTTTTGATGGAGCTGTACCATTAACATATAATTGCTTCCCTTTATGGGGGCACCTGACATCTGGGGCAAGAAAAACTGATGTAATGGCATTGGCTGCATGTTTTATACCCCTGACAACCTGACGTCATGGAAGAAGAGACAGCATCCCACGCAGGAATCCAAGACTCTGGTATTCAGACCGGCTGACGGCTACCTGCAGTCAGATATCTCAAATGTGATGACTGCAACAGTGAATACACTCGAACACCTACATTTATGGTAAGTGTACACAACTGTGCTTTTCTCTGAAATTAAAACTGACTGCAGATAAATTCCTGACAAGCTATAAGGTATCATTTGCTTAGAATTAAGAGCAGTTCTTTATTTTTTTATGCCTGTGGAAAGCCACTTTGGTGTGGAATCCCTCCTCTTCAGGTTAGGTCTTCCTGTTGTGATATAGTATCTAAATAAAAAATGGAATAAGGTCCTGTTTCCAGTGCAAGCAGGTTATCAGAGTCTGGGAGTGGGTCTTGCATCATCTTTTCTCTTGGTGGTGCAGTCCTGGGGCATTCACTGTGTTCTAGGAGACTTTTTGAGCTCAAGTTCAGATAAAGAAAGGGATCTTTTGCTCCATCACAGAGCTGTAAATAGACAGGGACGGATTAGTCTTGGGAGAGAGCCATAGGGAGTCGAAAACTATATTCTTCCCCTGCTTATGATGCTTTCAGCATTTGAAGATGAAAGGTTGCAAATATATTTTCTGTCAGCTAGAAGGGGATATCCTTAGTTGAATTTTCCCAGTCTTGCCTCAAAGCTCTGGCAAGAGGCATTCAGTCTGATGACCGTGACATTTTTGGTAGCTTGATGGAACTCTGTCTTTGTCTTCTGTTCTGGTGCAGTGCTCTACCCTGTTCTAGGGACCACAGAATCTTCATTGTAGGTTGTAAATATGGTTTATTATCAATCTTGCAAAAGGCAAAATGATTTCTATTCGCAATATCGAAGTAAACCATCAAATCCGAAATACTGACCATTTCACAATGTCGACCCAAATGATCGAGACATTTGAGTCGACATTGTCACCGAAAATATCACGTGATAGCTGTATAAGAACTGATGTAAATCAAACTCCTATGTTACATATCACGTTTTTGTTGCACCCCTCCACACCCCCTGCTACTAATATATTCTAACTCCGAGATCGCACTGCAGTGGGGATATGGATGCATTTCCATTCCCCAGTATACTGCGATCTCTGTACATATAGTCAAACACACTTATGCAAATGCACTACTGCATTCGTATGACTGTTCGACTATCCCATATACTTTTCATTTTGTGCACGACATTCTGATTTTCGGCAGCATACATGCCAGCAGAATGAAATTCGCACAAATGGTAGTAAACCTGTAAATATACTGTGCAGTTGAACTTCAGTGCCCTTGTAGTCCTATACATTTATAGAGGCTTTCCTGTAAGAGTTTGTGAAGTACTGGAGGCTGCCCACATGCCTTCCACCTGATCATCTTATAGCTTTTAGAAAGAATGAATAAAAATCAGCACAGTGATGTTTGAGATAAATGTTTGATAGTCTATGTAAACAGTTTATACCTTTGCAAGGAGGAATGGTCCATCTGTACTGAAACAGATGTATAAGGGGTCCAGTTAGCAGTCTGAAACTCACTCTTGACCTTCAAGCTTTTAGTTTTTATAACAGACTTCAGAAGTCTGTACTTGGGCCTGACTTTTGTGTGCAAGTAACAAATTCAATAAGCCTGCATTTCATCTTTAACTGGTTATAGATTATGAGTTTTCCAAGAAATTTTGCAATATTCATGATTTCTACCTGTTTTTACATAACGAAAAACACAGTTTTGTCTTCTTTGTTTTGGGCCAGCTTATCAAAAGCCCAGGATGGTCGAACAGTCTTTACCAAGATCAAATACTTCTTAATAATAATATGTTGTCTCCCATCTGAACATGAATGTATTAATTGTCTGAGGACATAAAAGGGCTAGATTTCAAAATGTTAAGAACATTCTAACATTTTACATGACAAGTAGTAGTATTTATTACAGGCCGGCTTATATTTGGTAGATTTTTTTTAAATGCTTGATCTAATAATACGAGACCTACATTTCAAAACAAACCTGTAGTGCAATAGATTTTGTAGGGCAACTTTGATATATACTTTAGAATTGTAGCTTTATGTACTGGTCTGTCTGAAAGACCTTAACAAGAAGGAAATAGTTACTTTCTTCTTGTAAACTGTCAGTCTGCTTTAGCAGTGCTTATGGAGTTTAAATAGAAATTTAATTTTAGCTGTTTGATCTTTATTTCCATTTTAACAATTTAAGCATATGTAATGTTGTTCACAATCATTATTTCTACAAGGCAAATGTAAATCTTACAGGTTGATTAAATGTATTTTTTCTGTGCTGGCTGCATGTTCTGTACAGAGAAGATTTAATTCATTTTAAATTGGTTAATAGTCAGTTTCTGCTTGTAAATGAATTAAAAATTATAGGTAGTACTAGGTCTATTTCTTAAGCAAGTCAAACTATCATGATTGCAGCTGCCCTCATCTGTTGCAGTTTAGGGTACCTTTTATTGTATTTGCTTCTTGTTACTGTTCTACTTCTGTATCTCCTCTCATGTTTGTACTGCAAATATTGTCTTGACTGCTTTGTGCCAGTTTTCCAATTCTTGTTTGTTTCTGTGTTTTTTTCTGTCAGACTGAGCCTGAAATAGGTCCTCTTGGGTCAGTGTTCTGCCTGATTAACAAATTAAGATAAATATCTGTAATTTATGTGTCCGTTACACATTGCTTTCTGGCATTACTAGACGCATGTTGTCAAGGCCATTGTTTGAAGCAGTGGAGTACTAAATAAGTATGTTATGTTTCAGATTCATGGAAAAAATCCAGCCCCGAAGTTTATAAAGGCTGATGATCACAGAATACCAAACAGCAGTGGTATTAAAATACGATTGTTGATTGTATAAATTGTAGTTAATATCAGTGAGTACTTGCTGTGTTTGTTAAAGATAGCTACCTCCATGGATCATGCCATAATTTCAGTAATTTAAATGACTAAGATGTCCTTCAAGGATGCATCTGCAGTCCTAACAAATGGGTTGTCCTGGCCTCAGGCAGCCCTTCGGTCGGCTGGATTCCAAAGTCTGGGTCTGGCCTCGGCTGATGTCGCACTTCACCTGACGTCATAGCTGCAGTTCAGCGGGTATAAAGGCATCAGCCGACGCCATTTTCCTCAGTCTTTCTTGCCACGTGGCGCCCGAAGCAGAAGCTGTTCGCAAGTGCCGGTCGGTCAGAACCAGAGATTGCTACTACCGAAGACTTCTAAAAAGCTAAGTACCCCGTTGGGGACTCTTTCTTGTCTCAGCCGATGTCAGAAAAAGTGAATAACTGTTTAACTTGTGGGAAACAAATACCTCATAAAGATTTCCACTCTTACTGCCTACCTTGTTTAGGCCCAGACCACGACGTAGCAGCCTGTCTAGCCTGTGCTTCTTTCAACCGACGGACACTTAGACGTCAGTCGGAATTTGCTGAGGAGTTTTTCGGCTCTGCTTTTGCTTACAACATGCCGTCGGAAACTCCGACTTTACAATTAGCTAAAAAGTGCAAGGAAAAGGACCGACACTCGCGGATCGCGGTTTCGGCTGAAACCGCGGTTAAGTCAACTGCGAGTGTCTCTGTTTCGGCTGAAACCGAGCCCTCGGTTCTTCCTTCGGCCGAAAGCTTGCCTCCCACCGAGGCCTCATCCAGCATGGCTGAATCTGCTACTGAAATTCCACCTGCTCTTACAGGTTCACAGGATTTATCTGATACTATCCCTTTAGATATATCCACTCCTGCACGTGGAGCTGCTAGGCCCCCTGCATCCATGTCGATTAAGGCTTTTGCCAGGGCTAAAGCAGCAAAATCAACCAAGACTGTGCCTACTAAGACCCCCTCTCACAGGCCTAGCTCTAGTACTCAAATGCTTAGTCTAGCAGAGGATCTCATTTCTTTGATCAGGGGATCCCAACCTCACCCTGACAGGGCCTCTCACCCACCTCCAGAGAAGAGGCCTAGAGCAGAGCGCCCTGAGCCAGTTTCTTCAGATTACTCTTCTGATGATTCAGAAAATACAATCCCTCCAGAAGGCCCTTATTCTCCTTATGAGGACTCTGATGCAGAAGACTCCATTCCTTCTGCCTCTCCGCCTGAGGAATTTTCTTTTGGGGAAACCTTGCATGCTATGAGGGAACAATTTCAATGGCAGGGCCAGAATTTTTCAGACTCTAGGAAAAGGCTTAGGACCTTTTTGCATTTGCCACAGCATAGGCCTTTAGCCATTCCTCCAGTACTTACTGTTGTGGATGATGCATTTAATGATGCTTGTACTGCCCTGATTCACTTCCTCCGGCCCCTGCTAAGCCCGACAGGTACTACAGGGTTCCGGACACACATTATCATTTGTATAAGGCTCCTTTTGCAGATCCTGAAACTATTTCACAGGGACCCAAGGCTGTAGCAGCTACCTCTGCCAAAAACCCCCTCCCCTTTGAAAGGGAATCTAGGGCCTTAGAGAGATGGGGTAAAAAAGTTTATACTTCTGCTACTCTTTCGGCTAGGGCCTTAAACTGTCAATTCCACACGATTCAGTATCAGGAATTTATGTTAGACCAGTTAACTAAAAAACTGTCCTCGCCTGAACCATTGGACAAAAAGTCTCTTCAGGAAATGGTACATAACATACAGCAGGTCAGTAATCATTCCTTAAAATGCGGCTGTGATGCACTGGAGGCTTCCTTTAGATCAGCTATGACTGGTACAGTGATCAGAAGGCATGCATGGTTAAAAGAGCAGTCCTTACCAGACCATGTAAAATCAAAGCTCCTAGATGCTCCCATGGATAAGCATAATTTGTTTGGCTCACCTGCACAGCAGGTGCTGAAGAAGGTGGAAGAGAAAGCAAAATCTGTTCAGACAGTCAAGGATTTCTTACAGGTCCAGCCTCCAAGGTTTAGTAGGAACTGGCCTTCCAAGAATTGGTCCTTTCCAGACACCACCAGAGCACAGAGAGGCAGGAATAGGCACCCAAGAGGCAGGGGTCAATCCAGAGGTGCCTACAGGGGACGCCAGTGGCAGCCTAACAACCAGCGTACTGCCACAGATCCAGCCACTACCACTTCCACAGGACAATCACAGTGACTTGGCTCTGAGACCGCCTACCAGGGAACAACTAGATGCACCCTTAGGCGGAAAGCTAGCCTTATTTTCAGTAAACTGGCATTACATCACAGGAGACAAATGGATTTTACAGACAATAGACAAAGGTTACAGGTTTCACTTCCATACTCTACCAAGGAAGAGAGGAATGCCAAACCTACCTCCAAATCAAAAGACAAAAGCTCTAGAACAAATAGACAACTTAATAAGGATGAGAGCTATAGAAAAGGTACCGTCTATAGAAAAGGTACCGTCTGTGGAACAAGGGCAAGGATTTTACTCCAGACTTTTCCTGGTGCCAAGAAAAGAAAAGCAATGGAGACCTGTTCTAGACCTGTCCGCTCTGAACACATATCTCATTGTTCCAAAATTCAAGATGCTGACCCTACAGCAGCTTCTTCCCATGCTGGGCAAGGAGTCTTGGCTGGTAACTCTAGATCTCAAGGAGGCATACCTGCACGTCCCCATACGACCAAATTGCAGAAGATACCTCAGATTTCTTGCAGGATCAGAGCATTATCAATTCTCAGCATTGCCCTTTGGCTTATCTACTGCGCCCAGAGTATTCACGAAATGCCTGGCATCAGTAATTGCTCATTGCAGGCTTCAGGGAATTCAAATTTACCCTTACCTGGACGACTGCCTGTTACAAGCGGACAACAAAACAAATTAGCAAAAGATTTGAAAAGGTCATTTATCTGCTACAAGCCCTGGGATACACAGCCAATATAAAAAGTCAAGGCTGATACCATCCCAGAGGATAACTTTCTTGGGTGCAGAACTGGACACATCAAATCAAATGGCATCCCTCACAGCAGAAAAGCAGAAGCACCTTCCTCTCTATTTCATGGCATTAACAACGCAGAACCAGCTAACAGCAAGGAAAGTCCTGCAAGCCCTGGGTTACATGGCATCCTGCATAATATTGATTCCGCATGCCAGACTACATATGAGGAAGTTGCAATGGTACCTAAGGAATTTATTGTCTCAGCACAAGCACAGCCTAGAAACCCAAATTCCAATAATTCCATGCCTGAAGCAAGAATTCCAATGGTGGGCTCAGGCCTGTCAATTGAACAAAGGACTACCCTTCCACAGCCCTCAACCAAGCCAGACTATCACCACGGATGCCTCAGACCTCGGTTGGGGCACACATGCTGGACAAGTGCATACAAGGCTTATGGACTCAAGACCAGCTGAACCTACACATAAATCAAAAGGAGATGCTGGCAGTGAAACTGGCAATTCAGACATTCAGACCGTTTCTTCAACAGGGTCAATTGCTGATAAGGACGGACAACACCACAGTTATGTGGTACATCAACAAACAGGGAGGCACACATTCATACCCTCTATGCCGGATGGCAATGGACCTCTGGAATGTGGCCCTGAGCTTCAACATTCAGCTCCAGGCAATATTTGTACCAGGAAAAGAAAATATACTAGCAGACATCCTAAGCAGAACTACCACGGATGCCCACGAATGGATGCTGCATCCAGACATCTTCAAATCCATTACAAGGAAATGGGGGCTACCAGAAATAGACTTATTCGCATCCCCACACAACCACCAATTGAAAAAATTCTGCACAAGGACATACCACCCTCTGGCTTGGAAGGTGGACTCCCTATCTTTCAGTTGGGAAAACCTGACAGCATATGCATTCCTACCTCTTCCTTTGATACACAAGGTGCTATTGAAGATCAAAGAAGACCGCCCAAGGATCATCCTGATAGCTCCAGACTGGCCGAGGCAGCATTGGTACCCATTACTGAGGAGTATGTCTCGGGAACAAATATGGCCTCTACCCCTAGTTCCCTTACTGCTAACACAGAACAACTTCAAAACCCTGCATCCAAACTTGAAAACGTTGCAGCTAGCTGCCTGGAACATAGCATAAGACAAAATAACCCAGATTTATGTCAAAGGGTTAAAGACATTATCTTGGAGGCTCGCAGACCCTCAACAAGGAAAACTTATTCAGCAAAATGGAAAAGATATCTCATTTGGAGTGCAGCTAAAGGAGAGGATGTGTCACTGGTAAACATAGCTAACATCCTGGAATACTTGGCAGAACTTTTCCACAATGGCCTGTCCTATTCTTCCATTAAGATTCATGCATCAGCTATTTCAGCAGAATACAACATGGACCCTCCAGTCTTCTCTCATCCTCTACTCAGGCAGTTTCTGAGAGGAATTAAAATGTAAAGCCACCAAGGAAGCCACCATTGCCCGCATGGGACTTGAACTTTGTGCTGGAAAAGTTGACACTCCCTCCTTTTGAACCAGCAGCAACAGCAGAATTACAGTACTTATCATGGAAAACTGCTTTCCTGCTTGCAATCACTTCAGCAAGAAGGGTTTCTGAATTACAGGCATTAATGGCAGTACAGCCCTTCCTTATCTTCCATCAAGATAGAGTGTCCATGAGAACTAATCCTACTTTTATGCCAAAGGTGGTCTCCAGGGTATCTCTAAACCAAGCTATCCACCTACCTACATTCTTCCCCAACCCACAGAACAGGGAGAAAGATTATTACATACCTTGATGTACATAGGCAATTGCTACTACCTGGACAGAACCAAGAGCAATAGAAAACTGACCAGCTACTGGTAGCATATGCAACAGGAATGGAAGGAAAAGCAATTTCAAAACAGACAATCTCAAAGTGGATAGGAAATTGCATTAGATTTTGTTACTCTTACCATGGAAAGACAACTCCAGAAAACATCAGACCTCACTCCACAAGGGCTACAGCCACTACTACAGCTTTTTACGAGGAGTGGCTACCAAAGACATTTTAGAGGCTGCTACTTGGAGCTCCGTGCATACATTTGCCAAGCATTATAATCTACCCTTATACTCCAGATCCCGAGCAGGTTTTGCCACTGCTGTTTTGCAAGTGATCTTAACTACACCATAATCTTATTATTACCTCCTCCCCCAGTTTGGCTATGGTATTCTACCCATTTGTTAGGACTGCAGATGCATCCTTGAAGGACATAGTACAGTTTTGTACCTACCATAAATGTAGATGTCCGAGAGGTATGCATCTGCAGTCAGGATTACCCACCCTCCTTCCCCTCTGTGGTACTCCTAGGGTATTTGCCCATCTTGTAGCTAGCTGGGGGAATCTATTATGGTGTATTTGTTTGTATATATGTATATACATGTTTATTTCTATTTGCTCTCTATTGTTTGGAAACTTTTGCATTTATCCAAATTTAGCCTTCCTAGAGGGCACCTGGCATCTGGGGCAAGAAACACTGAGGAAAATGGCGTCGGCTGATGCCTTTATACCCGCTGAACTGCAGCTATGACGTCGGGTGAAGTGCGACATCAGCCGAGGCCAGACCCAGACTTTGGAATCCGGCCGACCGAAGGGCTGCCTGAGGCCAGGACAACCCATTTGTTAGGACTGCAGATGCATACCTCTCGGACATCTACATTTATGGTAGGTACAAAACTGTACTTTCCTTAGTAGTAGTTTCTTTGTCACAGTTGCCTTTATATAGAAGGGGAAGGTATTGTTTATGAATTTTTGATAGAAAAAGTAGAATGGGTAGCTGAAAATAAGCAATTCACTGATGAAGAGTGGTATGAGTCAGATGGGTGCAGCCATGCTGTTTCCCTATCGTCTACTAGAGAGCCAAGGAAGCTGGTACAACTAAATGGCTTGGCGTTAGAAATGAACTGTGGAACTTTACAGGATTGTTTGACATATTTTAAATACTTAGAAGTGGTTGGAGTGGATGTTGCAGTGGTCTTGCATGAATTGCAAATAGCCGTGGGATCCGATTTATCTTACTGTTTATATTTTGAAGTGGTAACAAACAAACGGAACGACTGCTGATGAAGTCTTTGAAAATTAAAAATTGTTTCATTTGGTAGACTGTGGAAAGCAAGCTAGTAGACTGGATGGACATACTTTAGAAAAGGTGTGTTGGGATTGTAATGGCAAAGCGCTTCCCAGCACAGGAGTCAGATTTGAATTATGGGAAACATGGAGGATGATTGTGTTCTTGATAGGTTATGAGAAAGGCCAAATAGTTTGTCAGTTGTAGCAGCCTGGTAGAAGATTGTCATTGGCTAGGTGACCTGTGTATGAGGAGACTTTGAAACGCCTCTTGTGATTTGTGGATGCAAGCAAAGAATGTAAATGTTGAAAGTTGAAGTAAAAATTAATAGTCCCTGCCATGCTGCAAGTGTTTTGACTTGATGGTGAGTGGGTGTATGAAAATCCAGATGAAGTGAAAAGTTGTGAAAAAGGAGACGTTAATAGTTAGGGACATTGATAACTGCTGGAGAAAGAATGGGAAGAAAACATGTACCTGGTGAAGAGAAGATAACTGTTTAGATGTGTAGTTCCAGGAACAAAATGGCTTGAGAGGCATGATAGTTCTACTTGGCTTTATGGTCTTTTAGGGATATTTTCAGTAAAATATTCCAGTTTATATCAGAATGTGCAAACTTTGGCATAGGTGCATACTAAGCAGTCGCTACTTACTCCTTTATATTTAAGTAAGTGGTTATATCAAGTAAGCTTTGTGGAAATTCTTATTCAGCCTGTTCAGATAGCATTGTACATGAAGTATTAATCATGAGAAGATGTTAACCATTGCTCATTTAAAACTGAATATTAAGTATAATCATATGATCAAGCAAGTATGACATTCATTGATGCTGTTTAGATGCTGTAAAATATGGTTATTTATCAACCTTATAAAGATGTTATCAGGATCGAACTGTGGTATGATGGAAGTATTATTATAGGTAGTTCTTGCAGTCATGCTTGACTAATTAAGATATCTGCTTTAACTATTAAAATGTCATGGCATATAATGAAGTATTAATAATATGCAAATGGATAATATTTACCTTGAAATGGAATATGGTGAGGTGGTGTTAAGCAAATTTTGAACCGTATGTTTGAATTATTACATTTCTTAAGGATAATTTAAATGTTAGACTGGTAGAGTATTAGTCATATGAAAAAGTTAATACTTGGATTGAACTTGAATATGGTGATGCATTAGCCCTATAAGTAAATAAATAGTTGTTTGAACTGAAAAAATATTGTGTGTAATGTTTTAAGAAGTGAAGTCTGTTACAAAAAGAGGTAGTCATATTTCCTGTATTTGTTAATGTTTAGCATTTGCAGTTATTGGGTTTGGAGACATAAATGTGTTTTGATTTGAAAGGGTAAAGTACTCGTATGGTAGAAATAAGTGGAGTAATTTTGTGATCTGAATAAATTTTGTAGTTTATATTGCAATGTTATCCATGTAGAAGTGATAAAATTTAAGGAAAAGTGACAAGAAAATTATAGATAATGTAATATAAATGGTATGTTTTGATTTGTAAGGTAGGACTGAGTGCTTCTATTAAAGCAAGGTGCACTAGTTATTTATTACTATAAGAAACAAGATTTTTTTTATATTGAATTTACATTGATTATCTTTTAGTAAGCATAGGTTGGGCTGAGAAAAAAGTTTGATTCATAAGAGATAATTATAGTAAGCTGATTAATCTACATTTTATGTAAAGGATGAATGCTAGATTTGGGTATGTCTGTCTGAGTGGTGGGAGGAAGATTAACCAGGATGGTAAATATTTAAAAGTGCTTAAGAGTATACAGATTAAATGAATGTGTGGTCGCTCTGACAAAGGTGGTTATGCTTCTTGGTGAGGGACACTGATTTTCATTTTTCCCCAGTAAAAATACTGGTAAATAAATAATTTAGACTGTCTAGGAATTGAAAGAAGCACATGATTTTCGTGGAATTTGGCATTTTTGATAAGAGAAATATTTCAACCCAAGATGTTCTGCTGAAATGTATTATTTGTAATATTGGGAGCTTGCATTAAGTCTTCTGTGCCTAGCATATGTTTTAAATTTCAGTATATCTTTCTGCAGAAGAAAATTATGATGGAATCATTGTAATGACTGGATATTGCAATTAAAAATCACAGGTATATTTCCATGATTTCATCTCATGAAAACTGAATTTCATTTTTTTTTTTTTTTGAAAACTGAAGGTCAGTGCCTCTGATGGCTGAATATTTGTGTAATAATGGGGAGGCTGTCAGATGAATACTGACTGGACAGGAGGCTTAGTCGGATGTTTAGAAAATTTAGAATAATAGAAGTTATAGTAGGCCCTCCTTTTCTAATGTGTGTCAGTGTAAACTGCATGTGAGGATGACAGTGCTATGATTGAGAGACTGTGGAAGGTTTAAGAAGTACAAAGTTTTTATCACTTTTGCTGAGTTTGCTGTATTCTAAGAAATATGGCAGACAAAGAGATCAAACTTCTTTATCCCTTATTTAGAGTGAAGGCTGGGTAAGGTGACATGTTAGTTGTAGCAGGGGCATGATATAGACCGTGCAGGTGGAGGTAGGAAATATTTGAAAAAGAGGAATGACCTGGGTAGGTTTGATGGAGTTTTCAGCATAAATTGTGATGAGACAGTTTAGTGGATATGGTTGTCTGTTTGCTGATTGAGGCTTTTGTGAAGTTGTCTACAGAGTATTGCATTCATGAATGAAGAAACATGATGAACAGCAATAAGATAAGAAGTTTAGAGGCAAAGATGACAGATGGTAGTAGATTATGGTAAAAAGGGAGGTAGGGCATGTAAGGAAGCTTTAGGGATGCTTTGGAATTTGAGTGGTTAAGAAGATTTAATACTTCGAAGGCTTGAAGAGTGACATATCCATGTTTCACCAAAGATCAACTCTTGTAATTAAAGCAAAGTTGTCTGGTGAGTAGTATGCTCTCTTAAATATTGATAACTTAAAATAATTCATGCCCAGGAAATGTAAAATTATGCAGTTAAGTGGGCAAAGAAATAGCACCATGGTATCAAGATGAAAGCTGTTAGTTTGCAGAGTTACAGTAATAGCTGTATAAAACTAGATGGAAGTATGTCTCCATATGTTGTGTTAATATGGTACTGGTATGTTGATTGTTGAATAACAGTAGTAAGTACATGATCTGATGTCAATTTTCATTCATTCCTCAACTAATGGAGCTCCAACTTGACCGTTAAATTAGCTCATGGCCATCATAAAACATTTGAGCTCCTTCTCTCCCCATAATGCAGCAACCCCTAACATCTCCCATTTCTCATTTGCCACTTTTACATCTGGATGTGGTCACCTTCCGCTCTCGAGTTATTGAGTGGGAAGATGTCTATTTTACATATTCACTCCAAAAACTGTTGTGGGTACAAATTGTCCTTTTCTGATTCCCATAAGCTTTGTGTGTACTGCTTGGGCCTGGAACATTTACAGCAGGAATGGAGCATCTGTCACTGGTTTACTCCCCGTGCCCTCCTGACAAAGCTGCCAGCTTCATTCTTTGAGGCCATTACTGGGGCTTAATCCCTCAAACACAAGACTAGAGACCCTTCAAATAGGTCTAAGCCTTGGGAATCTTCAGCCTCTTCCTCTTCAGAACCTAAAAAGAAAGATTGGATCTGAAATTAGTTACAGTCCAACCTTGATCGGATCCAGTGAAACCGGTATCTGATGCTACATCCTTGGATCCGAAGCCTCTACTGAAGACTACTTATTGTCCTCATCTGGATCAACTTCTGTCCAGTGTGCCTTCTCCCTTTCTAGAACGGAGCTCCCAATCTCCATCCCTAGCATCTTCTCATTCCTACAGGAGTCTTGCTTAAGCAGAAGTGGAGAGAATGATGAAGAAATTCCTCACCGCACAAATTCAGGTGGGAGTTCTCCTGGCTCCTACCCCTTTGGGTCAGGAACCCCGATCATCTGCTACTACACCCATTACAGCTCCTTCTGTAATCCAGCCTGTAACTTTAGAGTCCTTGGATTTGAGCCTTCCGGGTCCATCTGGTTCAGATCCAAAGAAAGCACTTTCTTTAGATCTGAATGTTACTTTGAGTGCACCAGTTCTGATATCCTTTGAGCCAGATGACTTTCGAAGCTGAAGCATCCCTGTCTGATCTGGGATGTTGGAGTCAATGATGAGGTTTTTGGAGCCGTCTCTTCCTCTCGGAGCTTCGGTGCAGGACAGCTCAGCTCTGACTTCCACCTCAGGCAGGTTGTTTTCGGAGTAGAGGGAGGTGATGGGACAGAAACTTGCTTTCTCAGCTCCATTGTCTTCCTTTTCTCCTGAGCGACCTGCTTTCGAACTTGTGAAGAGAGTATTCTCTGCTCTGGCCAGACAGATGGATCCTACCCCCTCGAATTCACACTCTACTTCTACTTCCTTTGCACATACTAAATTGGACGAATCCATTATAAAGGTAACTCTAGCTAGATGGTTGACGGATTACATTTTATTTGTCTATAACAAGTTGAATCTCTCCTTACCAAGGCATTCTAGAGCTTCTGTGTATGATATATGTGCAGCTGCAACTTGGTTAAATCCTCATACATTTGTCACTCATTACAAATTAGATCTGGTCTCGAGGGGAAGAGCACATTTGGCGCAACCATTATCAAGAATATCCTTCCTTAGTGTCCACTTAGGATTTTAGTTAGCTGGGGACTGTGTCCCATTAGTTGTGGAATGAATGAAAATTGACATCATCAGATAAAGAAGTTATGTACTCACCATAACGTTCCATCTGTATTGTCCATTTTCATTCTTCCTCAACTCTCCACCCACCAACCCCCGCCATTTTTAATGACTGACTTCTAGAGGAATGAGCGGCTTCAAGGACACTACTGTCCTTTGTACTGAGCTCCAGATATGGCATATCAGTATAGTCTTTCTGTCGGGCAGCAAACAGGATATAAGAGATGTTAGGGGTTGGTGCATTTTGGGTAGGAAAGGAGCTCAAGAGTTTTTTGGTGGCCACGAGCTAGTGTAACTGCTGAGTCAGATCCGAGGATTGGATCTAAGCCATTAGTTGAGGAAGAATGAAAATGGATAACATAGATGGAATGTTATGGTGAGTACATACCTTTTTTCTTTTTAATGGAGTTAGTTACATAGGAAGCTTCAAGAGACAATACACTGTAAAAGTTTAAAAAATTGTTATAAGTAAAGAACACACAATTTCTTTTTATTTATTAATTTATTTATTTCAGTTTGATAACTGGGGAAGTCCAACTGGGCCACGAGTAGCCCGTTTTCAGTGGAGGCCCGGGGAGGAAAGCTCCAGAAGCAATCACAATATGAACAAAGATACAAAGGTGTTACAGAGAAAAATATAAAATGAACAATTGATTTTACAGAGGAATAGATCACACAATCATAAAATATATTAAGATTCATAGAGTATGCAATACAGTAGATTCACAGGGAGATGGATATTACATATCTTATACATAGTAAATTAAATATTGAATATATATAAGGTTTTGTTTTTTTTTTTGGGGGGGAATGACTGTTACGATTGGAGAGATTGAAGGGATAGGTTTAAGCAGAAGGTGGAGAGATAGATGATTGGAGGGGGAGGTTACGTGGGGGGAGTGGGGTTTTATTTTCAAGATATTAATTTTGTGATGTGTACAACTTCTGAACTGCAAATTGCATTGCTGATACCTGGAATGCATCTTAAAAAGTATTAATTTTTTATAATGGCATGCCACACACATCATTACTATATTTTACCTTTTTCTAAGTGTGTTTATTTCTCTCTCTCTTCTCTCAGCAAGACTGAGATTTGAACTGGAATCTTTAACACACTGCTGTTTACCGAATCACTTGACCCAACAAGACTACCCATATTTCCCTGCTTTCTGCATAAGCTGTATATTCAATGCAGCTAGTATTTGTATGTCCCAATTCTGCTGCTGCTACATTAATAGCTCAGATCTGAGTTATTCTGCTACAGTAACATCCAGAAGTCTACTGCAGTGGGAGAAGAACTGAAGACCTCTAATATTACACACAGAAATAATATGAGCTCTTCTTCCCTGTAAGTAGACCTTTGACTTGCAAACAAGAGTCCCCCCAGTAACAGTAAGATCATACCCTGTTTGCATAGAGCAAACCAGTGGGATTTGGCCATCAGAAGTTAAGTGCTAAAGCACTTAGAAAAAAAATCCAGGAAATTTAGCATCCAAATAGGGAATAAATTATCCTACAATTGGGTTGTGCCTACTCACTCGCTGAACTGGCCAAGCAGACATGCAGGCTGTCATTACCCGAGTCGTTCTGGGACTCCCTTTCTATTGAAAATGTAAAATATTTACCAACTGAAACTTTTTTCTCCACATACTAGCCTGTGTGCTCCTGATCTGTCATTCCCACATGACCTTAAATTCCCTATGGTGTTTGCAGGGCAGGATTAGTAATTGGTCAGTAAATACAAGTATTTGTCAGCAGCCTATGACTGATGCTGATATTGCCAAAGTAGTTAGGAAATCCTTCTATGTGGCCCATTTAATTACTAAGGGGTTCGCATCTAGAAATAAAGAGGTTATAGTGCCCCTCTACTCGTCACGCATCAGACCCATCATAGAGTACAATGCCCCATTTGGGATGTACCTCACAAGATGCTTCCAGCAGCTTGAAAGACCACAAAAGCACCTCACCAAGAGGATTACTGGTCTCAAACATATGTCCTATGCAGCCTGACTGAAAAAACTCCGGCTGTACTCGGTGGCATATCGCTTACTCAGAGGTGATCTCTGCCTGACTTACAAAGCCATGTCCAACTCAGAATTGATGGACATGCTCCACCTAAAGAAATCCAAGTCACTGTGAGCCACGCACTCTAGTGAGCTAAACCTCACCACAACAATAAATAGAACATGCTGGAGGGATAGATTCCTGTCACAGAGACTCCCCATGCTTTGGAACAAAATTTCTAACTACATTAGGCAGAGCCCCTCACTAACACTCTTCAAGAGAAGCCTTGACGAGTGGATGGGTAACAGAAAGTACACCCCTGGGATCACTTCACTGGCTCTGCTTGACAGAGGCTCAGTTAATTAATCAATGGGGCGGCAAAAGCCGACACACTCTGGCTAGGCTTATAAATGCCCTCAGGCAGATAGCCTAGTACCTACCTATGATGCTTGACTCTGAAGTTATGTGACTCTCTCTTAAGATTGAGACCTTTAACTGTGACTGCTGTAAAAATAAAGTGCTGTTTGCAAAGTAAGTCAGTGGATTATGAAACAATGTCTTTAAAGTGTTTTGCTGGGGCTTTGTCCCAGTACATCTCCCAAAGTGGGTAGGGGAAGGTGCAATTCTTATACACTTGTTGCTTCTATATACTAACTTCAAGATTCCTGTACCTGGAGTAATAGTACATCCTTGTACTGCAGTCTTCAGCTTCATATGTTCCTATTTGTGTACCCCCTAGTCCTTCTGCTACAAGGAATTGCAGTTGTGGTCTTTGGAATTTCAGCATAAACCCCAGTAATATGCTTAGGGATCCAATTACAACTGGGTAACTGGGCTGGTCTGCAGACCATTTTCAGCCTTGACTCGGTCTGTACAGGCCAAGATACAGTATAAAGAAGCAAGATAAACACGTGTTAATATAATAGAATAGAACACATGAGGTGATGCACACTTTTACAGCCCTTCCACTGTAGTCTTACTGTCGATGCCTCTGGTATGACTGCTTTGCAGGTACCCACATCTTCAGTTTCTAGCGTGTACTTCTGAAGCAACATACCCAAGGCTCCTTCAGCAGCAGGGGCATGCATTTTGATTTTGAAATGGTAAGGCAGGACACCCAGGATTTTTGTTCATAAGGAGATTTCCTGTGACAACATTGAAGTCTCTGTTTTTACCCAAGAACTGAGGCCTCAAGGGTGGAGGCTTCTGATTGTGAGTGGCACAGTGCACCTAAAAATTTTAAACGGGTCAACCTAGATTTCCTCTGTCCAGGTCAGGCAGTGCCTCTGCCCAAATTCCCTCCTAGGCTTCTTCTGATTCATTTCTATTGGCCTAATGTGACTCTTATTACTGACTGGTACATATTTCCTAAGGATACAAGGTTAGAAATTATTTACAAAATAACTGTTTGAATGAGAGGAGTTTAAGTTTCAGTTTAATAAAATACTTTCTTCTTATGTCATTTCCAACAATGGAAGGTCTGGCAGGTACCTTTGGTATGAGTATACTGCAATGGTCAGAGACGTGAGTGCTGAATAGTTGTGGATGAGATGTAGATGTTCAACACGCACATCTTCATATATCTCTTTTGGATTAAACCAGTGATTTACACTTGCTTATGTTTGAGTTTCTTCTCCTTGTTTGTGTACATATTCCTATTCCACAACTAAGCCATGAACTGTCTACTGCAGTTCTTTGTCCCCTCCTGTCAGCTCACTGTCGTTCCAGTTAGGTAGGCTGCATTCTCTCCTCAGGACAGTGGCTTCCTTTCCTTATACCAATGGATGGATGCCAATGTTTATAGTGTACAACCTCTTAAAAAGGTGAAATTAAATCATTTATTAAACCATTTGATCTGCCCCTCACTAGAATTGGTTTGCCTTTCTAAAATTTGCCTGTAAAATGTAAGACATAGTCTTTCACCGGGGAGGGGGGGGGCATTTTGATGCCTCTAGTAGCAGAATCTGACAGCAGCCATTTCTTAAAACTAGAGAGTGAGGACTCTGATGCTGGACCAACAGGTTCAGGGAGCCATCACTGTGCAGTGGCTGTAGTGGCATGAACAAGGTAACACACCATTTCTGCCACAAGTCATGCAGGCAGTGAATAATCTTATGCCCTTCTTCAGGATAGGAGAGGTGGCTGGTACCTGAGTCATGCTATTCCCCACCTTGCCAACCCTTCTGACAACCTGGATGTGTTCTATGTCCTTTGTAACTAGTAACACAGATGGGCACCCTACCTTTACGCAGATTCACAGAGCCAAAACTACTTAATTATCTTATTTACAGAAAGAAAGAAAAAACTGTGGATGTAGTAACATTTTCAGATGATAATTTATTTTATTAATTTTTGATTACCAGATGACTGGACTATTCAACAGGCCATTTTCAGCCACAACCCGGCCCCAAAGGGCACAGATATACACAAAATGAATACATAAGCAGTGTGCAGAGAACAAAGCAAGCTGATTAGGTGTGTGTGTGTGTGTGTGTGTGTGTGTGTGTGTGTGTGTGTGTGTGTGTGTGTGTGTGTGTGTGTGTATGTATGTATATAGGTTTAAACTGAAAATTTCAAATGTCATTTTGCAAACTTTGAATGTTGAAAGGCAGTTTTCAGAGTCGCATAACTGCAATTCGAAATATGTTGAACCCACAACAGCGAAAGCTAGTGTGCATTCGTTGTTGTGAGATTGACATATTGATTGGAGATTACACTACAGTGGGGATCAGGAGCTTTACCCTTTTCCTCACTGTAGTGCACTCTCAGTGTTGTAATATGTAAGTAGCAGGGAGTGTGCGGGGGTCAAAGGGGCTTGCCTCCCTGCAAAACATGTGTTGAACATCACTGGATGTTCAGGTAAGTTCGAAAAATATATTTTTCTTGATTTGTTATTTTGGTTGGTTGATGTTAATTTTGACAATGTTTTTTTGAGTAAATGATTATTCACAAAAATGTCGAAATTTTGATAGTAAACCATATGTATATAAATATATATGGCGAAGGGAAAGGTGCAGATAGCATATAAACTTGAATTGGTATGTACACTATTTACAGTTGTATGTAAATGTACAGTTCCCATTTAGTATATTACAAGATGACATTTTCACATATCCAAAGGCATATTTTTCTTAGACTGATCATGCAGAGGGAATGATTTTGACTACTTGGATGGTGAACTGGTTTTATCGAACTATTTAAGGGGAGGGGTGCAATAGTAGCTTTACACAGGTAAAATGCTGCAACATGGCATTGAGGTAAGAGATACAAGAACTGAGACACCCAGTGGAGCTCACTGGGGTTCATTTTTCAGAATTTTAGCATGGGGCTGCACATATAAGAATGAACGTACATGCCCCCATGGTATAATTTCTTGTCTTGCACTCAAGAACTTCAGCCACTGAAAAAATGCATTTGCTGTAGTTGGACAGGCCCTTGGATGCCTCTCAGTCTGTCATTTGTGCGTGTTATGGGGTGGGGGGTTTAAGAAATTTCAGTGGTCTAGAAGCCCAGTGTGAAACCTGTGATATTAGTGATTAGGGCATTGCCTTCCCCAGTAAATAAGGAAGTTAAGTGATTAGTTGGAGCAATGTAATTACATGGATGTAGGTAGGACAAAAGATGCAGCTTCTTTTATGTTTTCTTCAGCTCAGTAGTATTTGTATTGCAGTTGATCTTTCTCATATTTTTTAGACTTTTTGAAGAATCTGCTGAGATGCTCCATCAACTGGCAGACAAACTGCCCCCTTCTGGTATGTATGAAACTATTTAAGTTCCTCCTTACACCATCATTGTGTATGCTCTTTTCCATTTTTTGCACTGGCATATGTGATTTATGCTCTTAACCTTTATTTTTTTTTCTTCTTGAAGTGGGTTTCCTTCATTGGATATTCTTTAAGTAGGTGATTTAATGCAGTTTGCTGTATGTGCATTTCAGCACTATAAATACAAAACTTCCTTTCAGTGCAAAGGTGTGAGTCATCGGTCTTGCAGGTGCTCCTGCTTCTGGAACACCAAGACCCAGAAAGATGAGGTCTTCAAGTACTACAATTCTTACCAGTTGTTGATAATTTAGGACTGCTTGGTGAAAGTATGATGATCAAATTTTAACTTTTCTGAGAAACTTGCATTTGAAGACATCATGCCAAATTACATTCCAGTTCAGATACAAGCTGTTGCTTAGCTTAGATGTTTGATAGAGTTTCTTTGTGCTATTTGCTTGAGTCCCTTTTCAGAAACTGGTAGAGTTCTTCTGATACCTTATTCTTTTCTACTGCAATTGCCGTTAGCTTGTGTTAGCCAACCAGCAGTATTTCTTAGCATGATCGTCTTTTCTGTCTCCCATTTTCTCCTGCACTCCTTTCTTTTGATAGCTGGTGGTGGAATGCCAAAGTCATGTGTCTGTGTGTATGTATGGTTTTGTTTGTGTGCATGTGCATATACAAATATTTACATTATACAGTTTTTCATAACCGCATTACTCTTGGATGAATTTTGTATTTAGATGTTAAGGTCTTTGCTGGCTAATTTTGTATTAAAGTATGGTAACTCCTTGATTCCATGTTGTAGCCTGTGAAAACATTGACGCACCTGAATTAATGATCTTTTAACCTCATGTTTTACAGGTCGCGCATTAGTTGATGTAATCATACACTGCTCTGATAGTGATGCTCCAAGACTGAAAGATTGCTTACCAGTACTTGGTGTTCTAAAATGCTTGCATGCATGGCATTCAGCAGAGATCAGCCTAGCAACAAGGAATGTGAAAAGGTAAATATGATGGAAATTGTGGCAGTCCAGCTTTGTTTCATTTGTTTGTTTGCATCATGCTTACTTGAAAGTAAGAGGGTGCTTGATTAGTTTTCCTAATATGTTTGTATAAAGGTAAATCTGTATGTGGAATACACCTTGAGGAACCATATCTGATATGGACAGGGCACTGACCATTAATAGTATGTATTGCAAGCCTTCAAATGTTTATTTTTCACAAAACAGACAAAGGGTGTTAGACAAGTAGTTGTATTACAACATTCTCTTATGCTGTTGCACATTTTGTAGCATGAGTGAAGATAGTGTGTTTTCTTCATGGAGTTAAACATGTTGAATAGGTGCTACAAATCTCAAGGTTTTAGCTTTTTTGTGACTTAAGGATCCATTTGAAGGGATGATGTGTAGTTCCAGTTTGATAGTCTACATCTGGTCTTAAAAAGAGCAAGAATTATTAGTCATAATTGTAGATTTCTTAGTCATGATTTTATTACATGAATAACTTAAATCAAACATTATAATAATCACTGAATAGGGTACTCCTAGTCATCAGGGGGATCTTTACCTTCCATCCTTAATCCGAAAATGAATTTTGCTTACAGAGAACTTAAGGTGACAAAGTTTTAAGTTGAGAAGACAGTAAAGCAAGAAAGATGGGGCAGGCAGACAAATGAAAGCGGGGTAGTACAGCTAAAAATTTGAAGGTAGTGGACCACTATTACTTGAAAAATAGTTTGAATAAAAAACAGCCCAAACTTAGTAGCCCTGATTGAATAACACTGGAAGAAAATCAAAAGTGTAACTGTATCTATGAAGGATCAGAGCAAAAGAACAGGCTGGGGAAGGAGATCCTCTGGGTCCAGTAATTTACAAGTAAGTTATTTATAGATCCCTCTACTCCAAGGTTGTGGCATCAGTGGTTGGAGTTATTCTTAGCAAGAAAAAGATGAGTTATTGAATGGACTCTATACAAGGCTAGAATCCATGACAGTATCCATGTGGTCTTTCACTGGGTTGTTGCTTTAGCTGCTGCAAATGTCACAACAGGAACCCTTTTTCATCTAAACAGTACTGTATTGACTAAGCAGGGGGCATTCAGGTACACCCAAAGCTGAGATTCCTTAGGTTAGTTGCCTTGATGTTTTTAAACCTTATTCCCCATCAGGTGGTGAAAATCTTGCAAGAAGCCAGGAGGCATAGTACCAGTAAGTCATAACTAGCAAGACAGAAAATATTCTATATATGGTACAACAGCAAGAGTTTTACCCAGGAGCTTCCAGAATCTTACAGTACTTAAAGAACTCACGTCTTCAGGTCTTTTGTCTATGTCTAAGTACACCTGTCAACAGTCACTGCATGCATGCTTGCCCAGAGATCTCACTCTCATGTCACACTCCCTAGTGAAGAATTTCTTCACACAAGACTTCTTAGGAAACTGATTTCACCTCCTTGTGTGATACATTTTGTATTACTGCAGCTACTGCTTCCCTCCTTCAAACCCCAACACATCAGTCCTACTGAGATTCTTATGGGAGAGCCTTATTCTTTGTGGTCATCAATTTAGCCAAAAAAGTTTCTAAGCTTCAGGCCATCATGAGTACCCAGCCCTGCATGCTATTTCATAAGTATAGTTTACAGTCTCATCCAAACTTTATGCTTAAGGTCATCTTGGGATTGAGTCTTAATCAGTCCATTCTGGTGCCAACTCTTCTTCCCTAACCCAGAAGACAAGGTAGAGAGGATTTTGCATTTGCTTTATGTCATCAGGCAGCTGAGATACTGGACTGATAGAACTAAGCAGTTTAAAACAGGGGTCCAGCTGCCCATTTCCTTTCAACTGGGAAAAGAAGATATTTTGATTGCCAAATAAACAGTGTCTTATTGGCTGGAGCACTGTATAATTCCCTGTCATAAGTCAAGAAACAAAAAAAAAAATTGTTACTTCATTCAGAGCCAGTTCCATGAGATCTATGTCTGTTATGGCAGCATTTTTCAACATGTATTAACCTGAAAAAAATGCAGCATGGACTTTGCCCTCTCCTTCTCCAAGCATTATAAACTAGACCTTCAGTCTAAGACAGGGCAACCTTTGCCTGTACTGTCTTACAAAGTTTCTGTTAATGACAGCCCCTATCCCTTATATAGTTCTGGTACTTTCCTTTGTAGGAGTGGTAGAACTGCAGTGGTAATCCATATGACGAACACAGTACAACTGCTTGTGCAGCCCAACGACAAATGTTTGAATAGCTGATTGCTGCTGCAGTACAGGTTCCTCCCTCCATCACTATTGGGTCAGGAGAACACTTGAAATGCCCTTTAAGCTGATGAAGTGGGATTGTAAACCTCTTCAGAATTTGCAGAAGTCAGTATTGCCTGCTTTTTGTCTGCAAAATGTTGTAGTATTTAGGAGTAGTTGGTTATTAGTATGCACTTGAGAGTTGGGTTAGGTGGAAGTTTACATTGCCCCTTCACAACCAGTGATGCACTGGAATGCTTTTTCCACCAGAAAGAACAGAAATAATTGTGTGAGCTTAGTCCTCTTTGCATAAAATGTCTGTCAGGGAGGAGTCATGCTCACAAGTATGCCTGAAGAAAACTATGGAGGTTAGTTTGAAAATCAGATGTGTGCAGCCTTCTGTCAAGTCCCTTGTATAAGGTACACTAATGCATAGCTGATCTACTACTTAAGCATCTACTATTCAGTTTCACAAACAATTGTACTTTCTGGATTCTGAGTAGAATCCATTCATAACCCTCCTAAAAAAACATAGCAGCTCCTTTAATTGAAGAAACCAAATGAGTTTAAAATGCCATTGTGAATGAAGTCATTGCAAATGTGATTTCAGAAAAAATACCTTGTATAAAAATCGCCCTTAAGTTTAAAGATTTTTTTTTGTTTTTTGTTTATTTTAGATAAGGCACCCCTCCTAGTGCCTTGCAGGGGGCAGAGTCTCCTACACCCTATTACTGGAATTTGCTTCTCTTTGGGGAAAGATGTACTTCTGTGCAGCACAACCTCATTCAAACAAACCATTTTGACCATGTGTATTTTGCACATTTAGTTTCAACTACTGCCAGTCTCCTAGACTAAATCCCTGGCTCTAATCTCTTTTCCTGTAAGAATGTTGAAAACAGACTAGATTACAAGAATGTGAAAATATAATTGTCCAATTTTTCAATAAAAATATGATAGAAACAAAAGACAGTTATCTCTCCTTTTTCTGTTGTGACATGATTGATAAGTAGTTCTTGCTTTTGTCTTTTGTTTTTGTTGGGAGTTGCTCAGTATATGCCTAAAATGAATCTGTTGAATTATTGTTGGCCTAAACCCAAACTGCTTGTTTCATGATTTGTGGAGTAAAAAAAAGTGAGTTTAGAATGGAAGTTTCACTCGTAAAATTTATGTAATTTAACCTAAGCTGTTACAACCTTGAAGTCTGTGTAGGGGATGATGACGGAAGGCTTATCCACCCCTACTTGTTCTCGTATATTTTCAGTCTGACCATTTTTGATATTAGTAGATGTCCTTCCATATCATTGTTGCAGTATTCATAACCTAAGGGATCTCCTATAGTCCATCTTCCAGCCAGTATACCAAAGCCTTTTACTACTTATAGTCGCTATACGTCATACATACTCTCCTTGCGCAAGGTGTAGGGTATAAGTGTGATGTATGGATGGAAACTGTCAGAATTTCTTTGCTGCCAGTCCTAATACCATCGTTGAACGTTGGTCCGAACACCCTTCTGCTGCGTTTTTTACCAAACCGTGTTTCAGGTAAGTGCCCCATTGGGTTTTTTTCTTACCTTTTTTAATCTAGTTTTGTTGCTTTCATGTCATTCAGAAAGGGAAAATGTCAGTGTGGTTGGCAGCTTCGCCATGAAGAAGACAGTCACGTCTAGTGTCTTTTCAATCTGGGTGCTTCCCACGACCATACACAGATGTCCCTCAAGGATGCATCTGCAGTCATCACATATGGGATGTTCTTCATTCCACATTGCTGCAGTCCTAACCATTGGGTAGTCCGCTGTCCAGTCGGCCCGAATACCAAAGTATATGGCTGACGTCGGTCAAGGCGCATTAGACTGACGTCAGTACGTCAGGGTACTAATGCGCATGACCGACGCCATTTCTTCAGTCTTTTTTGCCGCATGGTCCGATGCAGAAGCAGTTCTTGCGAGTGCAGGTTGGCGTTCTGAAATATTTCCGAAGTCGGAGTTTCAGACCGAATCAAAGTTGGCTAAGTACCCCGTTGGGGAGCATTTTGGTTTTTTCTTGCCTCAGTATTTAACCGGATGTCAGAAAAAGTGAATAACTGTATTTCTTGTGGGAAACAGATACCTCATAGGGATTACCATACTCTGTGTATACCTTGTTTAGGGCCTGAGCACGACGTTGTTGGTTGCCGCTCTTGTGCTAGATTTAATAAACGCACTATTAAGAGAAGGTTAGACTGTGCCAGGTTAGTGTTTGGGAAGCGTTGTAATTACAAAATGCCGCCCGATGCGCCGACGCCCCCTTCGCCTAAGAAGCGCAAAGACAAAACAGCGAAGCCTAGGGTTGATGAACCGGCAGTCCCGGACGTCGGTTCTTTAGAAGGCTCTGTGGAGCCAGAGGTTTTGCCAGGAGTTTCTTTGGAGTCTCAGGCAGAGACTTTATTGTTACAGGATGTGCCCTCTCAGGAGGTGGGCCAGGCTGAGGGGGCTTCTCAGGTAACTGTTCTTCCCTCTGTTCCCAAGATAGTTAGAGCTTCTCCTACTGTTGCCAAAACTTCTTTCAGAGGTAGGCCAAGTTCAGCTACAGTGGGGGTTTCTCCTAGCACTTCAGGTTCTGTGCCTAAGAAACATATGCTTAAAATGGCAGAAGATTTAATTACTATGATTAGAGGCTCTATGCCCCCTCCTGATAAGAGGCCTAGGGTGGAACCTGAGTTTGAGAGTTTGGAACAGTATTCAGAGGCTTCGGAGTCTTCTGCGGAAGACTTACAGGACTTTCCTCCTTATTCTGATTCTGATGTGGATGATTCCACACCTACAGCTTCTCCTCCTGAGGATTTCTCATTTTCAGAGACTCTGCATTCCATGGGGGAACACTTTAAATGGGAAGGCCAAGATTACTCTGATTCCAGGAAAAGGCTTAGGGAATTCTTATTTTTACCACAACATAGGCCCTTAGCTATACCTCCTGTGTTGAATGTAGTGGAAGATGTTTTTGCAGAGGCTTCCCTGAACCCTGACTCTTTACCTCCTGCTCCTGTTAAACCTGATAGGTACTATAGGGTGCCCGAAGCTCATAAGTATTTGTTTAAGAGTCCTAGGGCGGACCCAGAAACTGTTTCTCAGGGGCCTAAAGGTGTTAAGGCCTCTGTGGTTAAAAATCCTGTTCCCACTGATAAAGAGGCAAGGGCTTTGGATAGGTGGGGAAAGAAAGTGTATACTTCTTCCACTCTGGCCATGAGAGCGTTGAATTGTCAGTTTCACATGCTAAAATATCAAAATTATCTTCTTTCACAATTGAAATCTAAGGTGGATGCTTTGGCGGAAGGTATAGAGTGTAAAGAGTTGCTGGATTTACTTCATGTGTCTGAACAAGTGGGTAAGCATTCTTTGCAATGTGGTTTTGATGCTGTGCAGGCCTCCTTGAGGGTAGCTGCTACTAGTTCTGTTCTTCGCAGGCATGCCTGGTTGAGGGATCAGAATTTAGCTGAGCATGTTAAGACAAGGATTTTGGATGCTCCTTTACAGTCTGATGTGTTGTTTGGTTCGCCTGTGGAAGCAGTCCTGAAGAAAATGGAGGACAAAGCTAAGTCTATGCAAACTGTTAAAGATTTTTTGCAGGTGCAGCCACCGAAGTTTAGTAGAAATTGGCCTACTAAGGGTTGGACATATCCTGCTTATGATTCCCAGTCTAGGGGTAGGTCTAGACGTGGTAGGGGCAGAGCTCAAGGTTCTTTTAGGCCTAGAACAGGGAGTTCACCTGCTCAGACTTCTGGTGAGGGCAGGGGTCAGTCCTTTCGTAAACAGACCCAATGACCTGCTTTTTCAGCTGCCAGTAGATTCTCGTCTGGCAGCTCCTTTGGGAGGAAGACTGTCTCTTTTCAAAGAAAATTGGGATTTAATTACTCAAGACAGATGGGTGTTGGATATCATTCACCACGGTTACAGGTTTTATTTCCATACATTGCCCCCTTTCAAAGGCATGCCCGACGTTCCTCCTACACAAAGGAAAGAGGCTCACAAGCAAATTTCTCTGTTAGTCCAAATAGGGGCCATTCAGCCAGTCCCTGTATTGGAAAGGGGCCTAGGATTTTATTCTCGCCTGTTCCTAGTACCAAAGAAGGGGAACACGTGGAGACCAATTTTGGATTTATCTATCCTCAACACTTATCTGGACATTCCCAAGTTCAAGATGTTGACGTTACAACAGCTTTTACCTCTGCTGGGCAAAGACCACTGGATGGTAACTTTAGATCTCAAGGAAGCTTACCTTCATGTGCCTATAAGACTGAGTTGCAGGAAGTATCTGCGTTTTCGAGCTGGAAATTCTCATTATCAGTTCTCTGCATTGCCCTTTGGCTTATCTACTGCCCAGAGTATTCACAAAGGTTCTGGCTCCAGTGATAGCTTACTTCAGACTAAAAGGAATTCAAATCTATCCTTACTTGGACGACTGCCTGATTCTGGCTCAAGAAAAGGAAGACCTTCTACAGCATCTGGAATATGTTATAGCAGTGCTAAGATGCCTAGGGTATTCTGTGAACGAAATAAAGTCCAGTCTAGTACCCTCTCAAGACATGTGCTTTCTGGGTGTGAGACTGAATACAGCAGCCCAGGTGGCCTTTTAACCCCGGACAAACAACAGAGTCTATCCCTTTACTTTCATCAACTATCTCATCAGTCCGTGCTGACTGCAAGGACAGTCCTTCAAGCATTAGGGTTCATGGCATCTTGTATTCTGGTGCTTCCCAATGCCAAACTGCATATGAGGAAGCTGCAATGGTATCTCAAAATGTATGGACACAGCACTGCCAGGATTTGGACACTGTCATTCAAATAATACCTTGCATTCAAAAGGAATTTTTGTGGTGGGCTCAGGAATGTCACCTAAACAAGGGACTCTCTGTGACCCGGCCAGAGGCGAAGTCAGATTCTAACGACAGATGCCTCAGACATTGCTTGGGAGCTCATCTAAATGGAAAGTGGATACAAGACAAGTGGCCTGCCAGACTACAGCATCTACATATCAACATGAAAGAGATGTTAGCAGTCCAGTTTGCATTAATGGCTTTCAAGGAGTTACTTCTTCCAGGGCAGGTGTTGATTCTAACAGACAACACAACTGTCATGTGGTACATCAACAAACAAGGGGGAACACATTCTTACCCATTGTGCAGACAAGCAATGATTTTATGGGAGACTGCGCTCAGCTTACAACTAACTCTTCAGGCAAGGTTTCTGCCGGGAGCACAGAACTCCTTAGCAGATGTGTTAAGCAGGCAAATCATGGATCCCCACGAGTGGAAACTGGATCTTCATGTATTTCAAAGGTTGACAGTGTCCTGGGGAACTCCAGACATAGATCTGTTCGCTTCTCCACTAAACCACCAGCTGCCAAAGTTTTGCACAAAGAGGTTACATCACACAGCTTGGAAAGTGGATGCTCTTTCTTTCAGTTGGAAAAATCTTCATGTGTATGCTTTCCACCTCTGCCTCTTCTTCCAAAGGTGCTTCTAAAGGTCAGACAAGACAAGCCAAGGATGATTTTAATAGCTCCAGATTGGCCTCGGCAGCACTGGTACCCATTACTGAGGAGTCTAGTAAAGAAGCCTCCATGGCCTTTACCCTTGATTCCACACCTTTTGTCTCAGAGAGAAGGCCACCTGCTCAATGTCAAGCTTCGTTCTCTTCATCTAACAGCATGGCATATTCTGTTTTGAGAGACAGCCGGTCTCAACTTCCTCAACAAGTTTTAAATGTGATTATGGAAGCTAGAAGACCTAGTACACGGAAAGTGTATGCAGAAAAATGGAAGAGATTTTTATTTTGGAGTGCAGCAAGGAATTTGGAGATTTCTGAGCCTAATTTGAGTGTGGCTCTTCAATATCTTACTGAGTTATTGGACAAAGGTTTGTCCTTCTCTTCCATTAAGATTCATGCTGCAGCAATTTCAGCTCACTATGATTGTGACCCACCATTGTTTTCGCATCCTTTGTTCAAGCAGTTTCTCAGAGGGGCAAGAATATAAGACCCCCATAGAGCTCCTACTCCTGCTTGGGATCTCAATTTTGTGTTGGAAAAACTTACTCTACAACCTTTTGAGCCTCAGGTACTGCTGATTTAAAATATTTGTCATGGAAGACTGCTTTTTTGTTGGCTATTACTTCTGCAAGAAGGGTTTCTGAGTTGCAGGCCCTTATGGCAGTTGAGCCCTTTCTGATTTTCCATAAGGATAGGGTATCATTACGCACTAATCCTTCCTTTATGCCCAAGGTGGTTTCTAGTGTGGCTTTAAACCAAACTATTCATTTGCCTACTTTCTATGCAGATCCCCAAAATAAAGGGGAAAAGATTTTGCACACTTTAGATGTACATAGGCAGTTGCGTTATTATTTAAGCAGGACTAAGGATTTCAGGCAGTCTCAGCAGTTGTTTGTTTCTTTTGCTTTGAGTTCTCAGGGCAAGCCTGTGTCTAAGCAAACTATTTCTAAGTGGATTGGGTTTTGCATTTCTTTTTGTTATTCCCATCATGGCAAGGAGATTCCAGCTGGGATTAGGCCTCATTCCACTAGGGCTACTGCCACTTCAACAGCATTTTTAAGGGGGGTGGCAACTAAGGATATTTTAGAGGCAGCTACTTGGAGTTCAGTACATACTTTCTCTAAGCATTACCACCTTCCTCTTTACTCTAAATCTAGGGCTGGTTTTGCCACAGCCATTTTGCAAGGCATGTTGGCAGCTCCTGCTTCTTTATGATTTGCCAGCCTCCCTTACCTCTGCTTTGGGATTCTACCCAATGGTTAGGACTGCAGCAATGTGGAATGAAGAACATAGTACAGTTTTGTACCTACCATAAATGTAGATGTTCGAGGATCCACATTGCTGCAGTCCAATTTACCCTCCCGCCTTCCCCTCTGTGTTTAGGGGTGGTGGTGTGACTTGCTGTATATTATTGTACATCTGTATATATATATATATATATTGTATATAAGTTTGGTGCAGGGCTTTTTGGTGTTTTGGTTTGGGCCTTGTCTTTTTAGGGTCTTCTGACATCTGGGGCAAGAAAAGACTGAAGAAATGGCGTCGGTCATGCGCATTAGTACCCTGACGTACTGACGTCAGTCTAATGCGCCTTGACCGACGTCAGCCATATACTTTGGTATTCGGGCCGACTGGACAGCGGACTACCCAATGGTTAGGACTGCAGCAATGTGGATCCTCGAACATCTACATTTATGGTAGGTACAAAACTGTACTTTGTCCTGCCTCAGGCAGCCCTTCGGTCAGCCGGATTCCAAAGTCTGGGTCCAGCGTCGGCTGATGTCGCCCTTTCCCCGACGTCAGAGCACCTGGGGTATAAAAGCATCAGCCGACGCCATCTTCCTCAGTCTTTCTTGCCGCGTGGTGCCCGAAGCAGAAGCAGTTCGCAAGTGCCAGTCGGCCAGCTCCTGTAATTCAGCTACCAAAGACTTCAAAAGCTAAGTACCCCATTGGGGACTCTTTCTTGCCTCAGCCGATGTCAGATAAAGTTAATAATTGCTTAACTTGTGGGAAACAAATACCTCATAAGGATTTCCACTCTTACTGCCTCCCCTGCCTAGGCCCAGACCACGACGTCTTGGCCTGTTCAGCCTGTGCTTCCTTCAACCGACGCACTCTTAGACGTCGGGCGGAGTTTGCAGAGGAATTTTTTGGGGCTAGTTTTTCGTACAATATGCCGTCGGAGACTCCGACTTCACATTTAACAAAGAAACGGAAGGACAAGGACCGACACACGCGGGCTGCGGTTTCGGCTGAAACCACGGCCAGGCCTACCACAAGTGTCTCGGTCTCGGCTGAAACCGAGTCCTTGGTACTTCCGACCCCCGAAACCGCTCAACCGAAAACCTCGGCCCCGGAGGCCGCTGCTGAGTCAGTTATTGAATTTCCTTCAGAAGCTGGTGTCTTGGAAACTTCCGACACCATTCCTCTAGACAAAACTACACCAGCACGTGGTGCAGCCAGGCCTCCTGCATCCATGTCCATAAAGGCATTCATCAGGGCTAAAGCTGCTAAACACACAAAAGCTATGCCTCCCAGGGTTATTCCTCAGGGACCCACTACAAGTTCACAGATTCTAACCTTAGCAGAGGACCTTATTTCCTTAATTAGGGGCTCTCAACCCCATCCGGACAGGGTTGAGCCCTCTGATCCCCACTCCTCAGAGGAGGCCTCTGATGGCTCTGCTCTCTCGGACTACCAGGAGGAGGCCTTTTCGGCCTACGAGGACTCTGATGCAGAGGAATCTATCCCCTCGGCCTCCCCTCCTGAAGAACTTTCCTTCGGGGAGACCCTTCACACTATGAGAGAGCATTTCAAATGGCAGGGCCAGGAATTCTCTGATTCCAGGAAAAGATTAATAACTTTTCTGCATTCACCTCAGCATAGACCTTTGGCTATTCCTCCTGTTTTGAATGTCATTGATGATGTGTACTCTGACTCTAGCATAACCCCTGACAGTCTTCCTCCGGCCCCTGTCAAACCCGATAGGTACTACAGGGTCCCGGACTCACATCATTTTCTTTACAAGGCCCACTCTGCTGATCCAGAAACTATTTCCCAGGGCCTTAAAGGGGTTGCAGCTGCCACAACTAAAAATCCACTCCCCTCTGAAAGGGAGTCCAGGGCTTTAGAGAGATGGGGTAAAAAAGTGTATACTTCTGCTACTCTTTCTATGAGGGCATTAAATTGTCAATTTCATATGATACAGTACCAAGAGTATTTGTTAGATGAATTGCATAAGAAACTGTCTTCACCTGAACCCCTAGATCGCAAATCACTTCAGGATCTGGTACATAACTCCCAGCAGGTTAGCAACCATTTCTTGCAGTGTGGTTATGATGCATTGGAAGCTTCATGTAGGTCAGCTATGACAGGTGCAGTCATACGTAGGCATGCTTGGCTGAAGGAACAATCTCTGCCAGACCATGTTAAAGCTAAGCTTCTGGATGCTCCACTGGAAAAGCAAAAGTTATTTGGCTCCACTGCCCAGGAGGTCTTAAAGAAATTTGAGGAAAAGGCAAAATCTGTACAAACAGTCAAAGATTTTCTACAAGTCCAATCACCAAGATTCAGCAGAAATTGGCCTACCAAGAATTGGTCCTTTCCGGACACAGAAAGATTTCAGAGAGGCAAGAACAGGCGTCTAGGAGGTAGAGGGCAAGCTAGAGGCTCCTACAGAGGACGTCAATGGCAGCCTCCCAACCAGAGAGGTAGTGCAGGACCTACAACTGCTGCACAAGGACAGATTCAATGACTTTGCTTTGACTCCGCCAACCAGGGCTCAATTATAAGCACCTTTGGGCGGAAAGCTTTCTTTATTCTCAGAAAATTGGCACAGTATTACAAGAGACAAATGGACACTGCAAATAATAGACAAAGGTTACAGGTTCCATTTTCACACTTTGCCAAAAAGAAAAGGCATGCCAGACCTGCCACCAAATCAAAGGGCAGAGGCTTTGAAACAAATCTCCAACTTAATGCAAATGAAAGCTATAGAAAAGGTTCCTCTTTCAGAACAAGGCCAAGGATTTTATTCCAGACTATTCCTTGTTCCGAGAAAAGAAAATCAATGGATGCCTATTCTCGACTTGTCCACACTGAATACTTATCTCATTGTGCCAAAATTCAAAATGCTGACTCTACAGCAACTCCTTCCCATGCTGGGCAAGGGGTCTTGGCTGGTGACTCTAGACCTCAAGGAGGCATACCTGCATGTCCCTATCAGACAAAGTTGCAGAAGACACCTCAGATTTCTTGCAGGTTCAGAGCATTATCAATTCTCAGCATTGCCCTTTGGTTTATCTACTGCACCCAGAGTATTCACGAAATGCCTGGCATCAGTAATTGCACACTGCAGACTTCAGGGGATTCAAATATACCCATATCTGGATGACTGCCTTATACAAGCGGACAGCCAACAAACTTTGGTAAAGGACTTGAATTATGCCATCCACCTACTGCAGGCCTTGGGATATACAGTCAACATTCACAAATCAAGACTTGTTCCATCCCAAAGAATAACTTTTCTGGGTGTGGATCTAGACACAACCACCCAAATGGCTTTTCTCACAGAAGAAAAACAAAGACAACTACCGGATTACTTCAAGAATCTGACAAGACAAACTCAGCTGACTGCAAGGAAAATCCTGCAGGCCCTGGGTTACATGGCATCTTGCATTCTTCTGATTCCACAAGCAAGGCTGCATATGAGGAAACTACAATGGTACCTAAGGAGTTTATGGACTCAGCACAGTCACAGCTTAGAAACTTTGATTCCACTCATTCCATGCCTCCAAAAGGAATTTCTGTGGTGGGCTCAAGCAAGCCAGTCAAACAGGGGTCTGCCCTTCAGCAAACCAATAGCCAGCCAAACCATTACAACCGACGCTTCAGACCACGGTTGGGGAGCACACATGGAGGGCAGATGTATTCAAGGACTATGGTCACAAAAGGAGCTACGCGTGCACATAAACCAAAAGGAAATGCTTGCAGTGATGCATGCAATCGAGGCCTTCAAACTCTTTCTGCATCAAGGCCTCCTGCTAATAAGGACAGACAACACCACAGTTATGTGGTACATAAACAAGCAAGGAGGCACCCATTCCTACCCTCTTTGCAGACTGGCAATGAATCTATGGGAACTTTCCATGAAACTCAATATAGAGCTGCAATCCCAGTTTGTGCCAGGAAAAGACAATATACTGGCGGACAGCTTAAGCAGAAATATCATGGATGCACACGAATGGATGCTGCACCCAGACATCTTCCTACAGATAACACAATCATGGGGAAGGCCGGACATAGATCTTTTTGCCTCCCCCCACAATCATCAGCTGAAGAAATTTTGCTCAAGGACTTACCACCCACAAGCATGGAAAGTGGACGCCCTCTCTTTCAGCTGGAGAACTCTAACAGTGTATGCATTTCCACCTCTTCCATTAATGACCAAGGTCTTACTGAAGATCAGGACAGAGCAGCCAAAAGTGATTGATAGCTCCAGACTGGCCAAGACAGCACTGGTACCCACTGTTAAAGAGCATGTCACGCACAAAACCATGGCCTCTTCCTCAATGGCCACTTCTCCTGACACAGCACAATTACAAAACTCTGCATCCCAACCTGAAAACCTTGCAACTAACAGCCTGGAAAATACCTTGACTCCTCCTCAGGATAAGCTATCCAAGAGAGTGAAGGATATCATCATGGAAGCTCGCTGGCCTTCCACAAGAAAGGCATATTCAGCAAAATGGAAAAGATTTCACACTTGGAGCACCATAAAGGGCCTAGATGCGACAGTGATGAACATGGCATATATCCTGGAATACTTTGCAGAAATGCTCCACAATGGCCTGTCTTACTCTTCCATTAAAATTCATGCTTCAACAATTTCAGCAGAGTACAATTCTGATCCACCTGTCTTTTCTCATCCTCTCCTAAGACAGTTTCTAAGAGGAATTAAAAACATCAATCCTCCAAGGAAACCTCCAGTGCCTACTTGGGACCTTAACCGCGTGTTGGAAAAACTAACTCTGCCTCCCTTTGAGCCAGCAGCATCTGCAGAACTACAGTTCCTGTCTTGGAAGACTGCCTTCCTTCTGGCCATAACCTCAGCAAGAAGAGTATCTGAGTTACAGGCCCTCATGGCAGTACAGCCATTTCTTATTTTTCATCAGGACAGAGTCTCATTGAGAACCAATCCTTCATTTATGCCAAAGGTGGTATCCAGGGTCTCATTAAACCAAGCTATTCACCTGCCTACCTTCTTTCCAAATCCACAAAACAAAGGGGAGAAACTTCTGCACACCTTGGACATACACAGACAGTTGCGCTACTACTTGGACAGAACGAAAAGCTACATAAAAACTGACCAGTTGTTGGTAGCATATGCTGCTGGTGCACAAGGAAAAGCAATTTCCAAACAGACAATTTCAAAATGGATAGGGAATTGCATTCATTTTTGTTATTCCTTTCATGGAAAAACTGTGCCAGCTAACATTAGACCTCATTCCACCAGAGCCACAGCCACCTCCACAGCCTTCTTAAGAGGGGTGGCTACCAAGGACATTTTAGAAGCTGCTACATGGAGCTCCGTGCATACATTTTCCAAGCATTACAGTTTACCTTTATATTCCAGATCCAGAGCAGGCTTTGCTACGGCAGTCCTGCAGGGCGTTTTAGCTACACCATCCTTTACATACATCCTCCACCCCCAGTTTGGCTATGGTATTCTACCCATATGTGATGACTGCAGATGCATCCTTGAAGGACATAGTACAGTTTTGTACCTACCATAAATGTAGATGTCCGATAGGTATGCATCTGCAGTCAGGTTTACCCTCCCTCCTTCCCCTCTTTGGTATTTATTGGGTACTTTTCCCTCGCATAGCTAGCTAGGGTTATCTATTATGGTGTATTTGTTATATATATATATATATATATATATATATATATATATATATATATATGTAACGAAACCAAAACCAGAGCGTCGTAGGTGAAAACTGTAATCAAGTCTATAAAGTGTCAGTGTAAGTATGCTCCTCCAAATGAAGCGTACTATATCAAGGACAAACCTCAAAATCCAGGTGCGATGGTGGTGTCCAATCCTCCAACGAAAACCAACTAAATTCACTTGTTACTAAAGTGAATATACTCGGTGGCAGTATAACACAAAATCCAGTAGCATAAAACAAGCCCAAGGAACGTAATTCCTGATGGAAACAAAAATTCAATTCAAAACTGAAGTTGTAAAATCCTTTAATATAGTTAGCGCTTTCACGGCAAACAATGACTGCCGCTTCTTCAGACAAAAAGAATAAACAGATAGATGCTCATTGAGCGCTTAATTTAAACATATTGAAAAAAGTCCCATATGTAGTACGTCATTCCCCACTTAAAGCAACAATGCCTTTTATCGTATCGTGTCTAAAATATTCACAAGCCCAAACAATTCATTGCACAAATTAAAACATAACATGCTAAAACATCGCTAACACTAAATCCTATTATCAATAAAATGACCACTCCTTTAATACTGGGCGGAATAAACTTATTAAAAATTAGCGCAACTGTGCAGAAAAATGCCCTATCAGGATACGTACTCCAAGCATAATAACAACAACCTTAGTCCCTCAACCCATATAAAGGGTGCGTATATGGTACAAACGCAAATTCATGCTACATAATAATCTAACTGGAGACACAATGACAATAATAATAAAAAATGCAAAAATGCATTAATCTGAATGAAAGATCATTCAGTCTTAACGTGAATGACATATACATGCAGATGTTGTTCTGTAAAAGTATACACACCGAACATGTCAAAAAACTTAAAACCCATACATGATTGGGCTGGAATGTATATATATAGCAAACAACAGTACGTGATGCACAATAATCTATCTAAAAGCAAATGGATAGATATACATGGAGAACCAAGGGCAAGATGTAAAGTGTATGACCCACGGCGGCCAGGTATGTGATGGAAAGATAGAACCAGGAAAGATATGGAATCAGGGAATGCTGTATATAGTGAATTGTGTATGGTATATAGTGTATATTACTGAGGACTATGTGTAAACCAAACATCTACAATAAATGGGAGAAACCTCCTATCTCAGTGATCTACTCTTTAGATGTGGTTTGATGGACACTACCTCATTAAGTCCTTTGTCCCTGTGTGCAGCAAGTCTGCATATCCATTTAAGCTCTGCTTCCTCAGTTTTGTTCACTAGGTCCCCCAACCTCTCATTGGGTTGGATGACCTGTAATACCTGATATAGGAAGGTGTGAGTCACACCTCCTGAGTGTATGCTTTGCAATGGCACTATATTCCTGGCCCCTGGCGAGACAATACCCATGATCCCTTATCCTTTCTCGAAGTGTTCTATTCGTTTTCCCCACATAAAAGGAAAAACAAGAGACACAATGTGCCACATAAACAAGATTCTTGGTGTTACAATTGCTATTATACTGTAATGTCCAAAGATGGCCTGTAGTGGGATGTTTGTAGTAATGAGACTCATCGATGGAACTGCATTGTGGACATTTGCCACATCTCTTGGTTCCTTCAAATCCTGTTTTCACTTGCCTCACTGATTTCGTGGCTCCGCATAATTGCCTCTTCAAATTAGGTGAATTCCTAAAGACAAAAGATGGAGACAACCCAACCACTTCAGACACTTTGTTGTCAGCGGTGAGTATGTTACAAGCTTTCCATGACTACTTGAATACCTGCAGTTCTTTTTTGAAGTTCTCCATGAGTTACAATCATAATTCATTGGAGTTCTTAGATGTTACGATTTTCAAAGAAGCTAATAACATCAATACACGCATTCATCATAAAGCCTGTTATAGGCCATCTTTTCTACATAGAGAGAGCATGCATCACCCCCACACCTTTAAAAACATCATAAAAGGGCAGGCGATGCGTGTTTCCAGACTTTCTACAAAGGATGCAGATTTTAATGCAGGTCTGGTTGAATTGCATGATGGACTCTTGGTACGTGGGTACACTGAAGATGTACATAAGAATTTGTATGAACCTGAATTGAGACCGATTGTTTCGGGTTCTGGATGGCTCACTGAGCCAATTTCTATGTATTTAGATCACGAATTCAGGAAAGTCATAGGGTCTTCTAGCCACATTCTATTAGACACAGAGCATTTGCTCAAGGAGTTGTATGTAACAGTATCCAAGTTAGAAACTAGTACTATTGATTCTTTATTATTTGCATCCATGGATGTAACTTCGTTGTTCACATGTATTCCCAATAGTGAGGGTCTACAGTTTCTACAAGCATACCTAGAGAAGAACTCAAGCATCTCTGTTGAACGCATAGAGTTTTTAATACACTTGATGGGAATTGTTTTGGACAATAATATCTTCTTGTATGAACACCAGTGCTACAAGCAAGTTAAAGGGGTCGCCATGGGCACTAGCTGCGCGAACAGCTATGCCAATGCTGTCATGGCGACCTTTGAAGAAGTATACATAGTCCAGAATGAACACATCTTGTTCTACAAGAGGTTTGTTGATGACCTCCTATTTCTTTGGAAAGGAACAACGGAGGAGTTACAAGCTTTCCATGACTACTTGAATACCTGCAGTTCTTTTTTGAAGTTCTCCATGAGTTACAATCATAATTCATTGGAGTTCTTAGATGTTACGATTTTCAAAGAAGCTAATAACATCAATACACGCATTCATCATAAAGCCTGTTATAGGCCATCTTTTCTACACAGAGAGAGCATGCATCACCCCCATATTTTTAAAAACATTATAAAAGGGCAGGCGATGCGTGTTTCCAGACTTTCTACAAAGGATGCAGATTTCAATGCAGGTCTGGTTGAATTGCATGATGGACTTTTGGTACGTGGGTACACTGAAGATGACATACATGATACGTATGTACAGATGGAGAATCTTAGAAGATACAGAGCCAAACCCTACTTCTCGGACCCAGAGAGTAGGCCAGTTGTACATGCAAGGGAATCACAGCATAATTGTGTGAGTTTTGTGATACCTTTTGGGAGAGGAATAGATAAGCTCAAGGGCCAAATAAGTAAACATTGGAACATACTCACCGCTGACAACAAAGTGTCTGAAGTGGTTGGGTTGTCTCCATCTTTTGTCTTTAGGAATTTACCTAATTTGAAGAGGCAATTATGTGGAGCCACGAAATCAGTGAGGCAAGTGAAAACAGGATTTGAAGGAACCAAGAGATGTGGCAAATGTCCACAATGCAGTTCCATCGATGAGTCTCATTACTACAAACATCCCACTACAGGCCATCTTTGGACATTACAGTATAATAGCAATTGCAACACCAAGAATCTTGTTTATGTGGCACATTGTGTCTCTTGTTTTTCCTTTTATGTGGGGAAAACGAATAGAACACTTCGAGAAAGGATAAGGGATCATGGGTATTGTCTCGCCAGGGGCCAGGAATATAGTGCCATTGCAAAGCATACACTCAGGGAGGGTGTGACTCACACCTTCCTATATCAGGTATTACAGGTCATCCAGCCCAATGAGAGGTTGGGTGACCTAGTGAACAAAACTGAGGAAGCTGAGCTTAAATGGATATGCAGACTTGCTGCACACAGGGACAAAGGACTTAATGAGGTAGTGTCCATCAAACCACATCTAAAGAGTAGATCACTGAGATAGGAGGTTTCTCCCATTTATTGTAGATGTTTGGTTTCCTACACATAGTCCTCAGTAATATACACTATATACCATACACAATTCACTATATACAGCATTCCCTGATTCCATATCTTTCCTGGTTCTATCTTTCCATCACATACCTGGCCGCCGTGGGTCATACACTTTACATCTTGCCCTTGGTTCTCCATGTATATCTATCCATTTGCTTTTAGATAGATTATTGTGCATCACGTACTGTTGTTTGCTATATATATACATTCCAGCCCAATCATGTATGGGTTTTAAGTTTTTTGACATGTTCGGTGTGTATACTTTTACAGAACAACATCTGCATGTATATGTCATTCACGTTAAGACTGAATGATCTTTCATTCAGATTAATGCATTTTTGCATTTTTTATTATTATTGTCATTGTGTCTTCAGTTAGATTATTATGTAGCATGAATTTGCGTTTGTACCACATACGTACCCTTTATATGGGTTGAGGGACTAAGGTTGTTGTTACTATGCCTAGAGTACGTATCCTGACAGGGCATTTTTTGTACAGTTGCGCTAATTTTTAATAAGTTTATTCCGCCCAGTATTAAAGGAGTGGTCATTTTATTGATAATAGGATTTAGTGTTAGCGATGTTTTAGCATGTTATGTTTTAATTTGTGTAATGAATTGTTTGGGCTTGTGAATATTTTAGACATGATACGATAAAAGGCATTGTTGCTTTAAGTGGGGAATGACGTATTACATATGGGACTTTTTTCAATATGTTTAAATTAAGCGCTCAATGAGCATCTATCTGTTTATTCTTTTTGTCTGAAGAAGCGGCAGTCATTGTTTGCCGTGAAAGCGCTAACTATATTAAAGGATTTTACAACTTCAGTTTTGAATTGAATTTTTGTTTCCATCAGGAATTACGTTCCTTGGGCTTGTTTTATGCTACTGGATTTTGTGTTATACTGCCACCGAGTATATTCACTTTAGTAACAAGTGAATTTAGTTGGTTTTCGTTGGAGGATTGGACACCACCATCGCACCTGGATTTTGAGGTTTGTCCTTGATATAGTACGCTTCATTTGGAGGAGCATACTTACACTGACACTTTATAGACTTGATTACAGTTTTCACCTACGACGCTCTGGTTTTGGTTTCGTTACATACTTTGGGTTTGGTTGGTTTCTACGCATATATATATATATATATATATATATATTTCTGTGCATGTTTGGAATTTATTGCATTTCTCCAAATTTAGCCTTCCTTTGAGGGCACCTGGCATCTGGGGCAAGAAACACTGAGGAAGATGGTGTCGGCTGACGCTTTTATACCCCAGGCGCTCTGACGTCGGGGAAAGGGCGACATCAGCCGACGCCGGACCCAGACTTTGGAATCCGGCCGACCGAAGGGCTGCCTGAGGCAGGACAACCCATATGTGATGACTGCAGATGCATACCTATCGGATATCTACATTTATGGTAGGTACAAAACTGTACTTTTTCTATCTGCCAGGCTTTTGTCCCTAATACCCTACATAGTTATATGTTCTGTTTATCTATTTACCTCAGAAAACATCTTAAGCTGTTAGTTCAGGGTGCTATTTTTGAATCTTCCTATTCTGAAAATCAATTGTCTGCCAATCAAAAGTCCAAAAAAACTTGGGTCTGATGCAACTGCTGTCCACACTCCCCAGGACATCTTTCTTGAGGCTAGTGAAAGCCCAGAAGATCTTCCAGTGTTTGCCTTGGATTCCTCTGTGGCGACCCCTGTCTGAGGCCAGCATGGCTCTAACTTCTCGCATATCCTTGGAGGCTTTATAAACATCTCCTCCTGATGTTGAGTGGGAACCTTGGCTCCGAGGAGGATTCTGTAGATCTTGGTAAGGGAGGAGATTCCTATTATGCTTATTGAATGTTACAAGGGGTCTGACCCTCTGAGGGTGTTTTGTTTGGAAGAAAAACAACAAACCAAAGCCACGGACCTCCAAAACACCACATTTATTAAGAACTTAGCGCTTCGACACCAGGCCTTCAAAGAGTATAAAATCCAAGACTTTCATCTCCTCTTAAATATCATAAGAATCTAAACAATTAATCAATTAACCAATTATTTAAATCACATATTTCCAATCACATTCTTTATTTAACCCAAAAGGTTCCAGGGTGTTGTACTTTAAAGTAAAAAAGTTTCTTTTCTTAACAATTTATCCTTAATACTTTCACATTCCCCAAAAATCACTTCAGCTTTTTCTAAAATACCCCCTTTCAAGTCTTCTGGTTTAGCATTAAGTACTAGCACAAAATGACTACCTAAGGGACTCTCTAGCTTCTGATTTTTGATGTCTCGAATATGTTCTTGAAGGCGAGTTTTAAAAGCTCTGCCTGTCTCCCCTGTATAATACAAATTACAGCTACATTTCAGGGCATAAACCAACTCCCTCAGTATTGCAGTAATACGATCCCCTAGAGGGGAACTTAACATTATTAATTTTTGAAAATGTGTTCACTATATATTTACAAATAGAACATTTATTGCAGGCTAATGTGCCTGCATTCTTAATAGTAAGATTAGCATCTATAGTGACATCTGGTGGCAATAATCGGTTATGTACTACCATGTCAGCTAGATTTCTACTTTTTTTGTATGAAACCTGAACATATTTTTGCAGCAAATATCTTAAATCTTTATCCCTTGTTAACATGGGCCAATATCTTCAAACTTCCCTAACAATATTTTCTGATAAGATATTAAAAGTAGTAACAAAATATACCTCCCTACCATCTTTTCTGTTATTCATATTTCTATAATCACATCCGTTTCCCTTATTATTTTTAACCAAACTAATTGAAGTATTATTTTCATTTGGATTGTCTCACCATATTTAAATCATAGCCCCTTTCAAGTAAAATTTTCTCTGCCAATAATTATTCCCTTTCAGGAGCACTATCAAAACTACACATTTTATTTATTCTTAGGAATTCAATATATGGTTTGTTGTTTTTCTTTATTTTTAATCAGTTATTGTGGTGTTTTGTTTGGAAGTCCTGCAGAAAAAGAAACCAAAAACCAAGCATATTTCCCCTGTTACAGCATGGATGGCAGGATTGTACTCTGGGATTATTTAATGCTGTAATGGCTTTAAAGACTCCTTAGGTGGTGTCTGTGCCTGACCTGACCCCCCCCCCCCATCTTTCACCCCTCTTAAAATGCCCGGGGAACTAAATTCTTTGGATGAGGATCTGGATTTTGGGGAACAGTCCTTGGCTTACTCTTCTCAAATTCCTTTCCCTTGGACTGTGGTTCAGAGGAAGAAGATTGTATTAGTTCAGACTCCCCTTTGGAGGAACTGTTCTTTGGGGGGGATGCTGTCGCCTGCATGATGCAGTTCTTTAACTAGGATTGTTCTTACCTTTTCTGAATTATTATGAACTCCAGGTGGAGTCTCCTAAACCACTGGCTTTTCCCCCCTGTTTTGGCTGCCCTCCTGGATACCTTTTCAGTTGCTTCTGTGGCCACTGATTCTTAGCTCCCTGCAGCCAAGAAACCTGATAGATTTTACAAAGTGCCTGATGACTGTAAATTTCTTTATAAATGCCCTTTTGCTTATCCTTCTGTAGTGTCGGTCTCTTCTGACAAGCTCTTTAAGCTGTTGCCCTCTACCAAGTTGCTTATTTCAGATAAGGGTAGTTGGTTTGCACTGCTACCACTTTATCCTTTCAGGCCATGAACTACCAGACTCGTATGACTAGGTGTGCTTTGTCCCTCCTAGAGGTTTCTGGCCTTCCTGTCTCTGAGGGGAAGGCTTAGTCCCATTTCCTGCTGGTCTCAACCTCTCAAATTGCTTGCCACTGTGTCAAATGCAGCTGATGTGCCTCCTCCAGGGCTGCGACCTTTGGTTGAGTTATGAGATGCTACTCTTGGCTTCGTCTTCAGGCTTATTGGAAGCTCCTTTGGATAATAAAAACCCTTTTCGGTGCTGCTGCTGCCAGAATGTTCAGGTCTCCATTAAAAGGATAAAGCCATGCAGGGGTTGAAACATATTTTTGTTTCTCCTATTCCTAAGTTTCAGAGAAATTATCCCTCCTCATCTGTTTTTGTTCGTAGACAATCTCGCCCTCCATCTAGGGGGAGGGGAGGGTTCTGGACATGTGCCTCCTGCTAAGATTACTTGAACCCCTGCCTCCCAGGAACCTGCTTTTCAGGATAAGCCAGGTTTCATTTGACAGTTTGTTTCCCTTTTCCATTCGCCAGGTTACCTTATCACCTCTTCTTTCCCTGTCTCTTCTAAATTGGTTAACAATCACAACAGACTCTTGGGTTCTGTCCATCATCCATCAGGGATATTTCATGGTTTTGAAATCCCTTCCTCCATTTTTGGGCATTCCTCAAACTCCTTGGGAACAACTTCCTCTTTTCCCAGAGGTGCTTGATTCTCTCTTGTTCCAGGGAATCATTCAAACTGTGCAGCCTGGTCAGGTAATGATGAGTTTGTATTGCAAATATTTTTGATTACCAGAAAGGAGGGTACTTGGAGACCAATTCTGGATTTTCCCAGCTCAACACCTTTCTGAAAATTCCTTCCTTTCAAATATTGTCTCTTAAGACTTTATTTCCCCTTCCTCTGCCCCAGGCCTATCTTCATATTGCCATCCATCCCATTTTCAGGGAAGTTTTACATTTCTGTTTCTTCCTTGCATTTTCAGTTATTTGCTGTTTGGCTTCTCTGCTGCTCCAAGGGTATTCACCATATAGCTTGCTCCTGTCATTGCCTTTTGCCATACTAGAGGAGTTTAGATCTTTCCCTTCCTGGATGATTTCTCATTTAGGCTTCCTCCCCCAACACCACTTCAAGATTTCAGATTTACTATTTCCCTGTTAGAGTCTGGCGTTCACCATAAATTTTCATTAATCAACTCTTGACACCTTCTCAGGATCATATTTTCCTCAGTTTCAAGCTTCAGACCATCCCAATGTTGGCATCTCTGTCTACCCACAAGGCCCTCTCTCTCACTGTCTTTTTCCAGCCTGTTCTTCCCCTGGCTTTAGTCAAGGCCAGAGAATTTCTCAGGGTCCTTGAGTTCATGACTTCCACCTTTCCCATGCTCCTTTTAACAAGGCTGCACATGAAAAAGCTTCAATGGTACCTCAAGTCAATGTGGCTTCAACATTGCCACCCCCTGGACTTCCAGGTGCCCTTCATTTCATTTCTCAAGCTCAAGCTTTGGTGGTGGACTGATCAACTTTCTCTCAACCCAGTGCTTCCTTTCCAAGCTCCAGACCAGACTTGAGAGCTCTTTATAGACTCCTCAGACAGGGGATGGGAGAGTCTCCTTTGGCTCTGTCAAGGTTCAGGGTCTGTGGCCTGTTCATCAGAGGTCCCAGACCAGATCAGTATAAAGGAGATGAGGGCTCTACTTTTAGGTCTTCAGGCTTTTCATTCCATCTTTTATCACGGGCCCCTCAAAGTTTTTACAGATGATACCACAGTGATGTGGTATTTCAGCAAGCAGGGGGGGGGCACACAAGGTCTTATCTGTGCAAACTAGCTCTTCAGGTCTAGGATCTAGCTGTCCAGTTTCAAGTGACTCTTCAGTTTCTGTATGCCTTCCTTTCCCTTCCTCTGTTACCATGAGTCTTGCACAAGATCAGGCAGGACTCTCCCAGAACTTTGCAAGTGACTCCCTTTTGGGCGACGGAACATTGGTTCCACCTTCTTTCTCACTTGGCCAGGGACATTCACCACAAGTTAACTCACCAGGTGGATTTTCTCACACAGAACAAGGGATCTGTTATCCATCTTCGCATTTCCACTCTACAACTGATGCTGTGAGCAGTAAGGTTTTGATACCTTTCAGGCACCTTTTTTTCCTGAGGACGTGCTTTGGGTTCTGCAGGAAGCCAGGAAATTATATATGTCCAAATGGAAAAGGTTTTCTGTCTGGTGCTGCTCACACCATCAGGATCCCCTATCTGTGAAGGTTCTTCTGGTTCTGTCTTATTTGTGTGATCTGTTCCATGCTGGGTTAGCATATTCCTTAGTTAAAGCTCACCTGTCAGCAGTTTCTGCTTGTCTGCCTTTGTTTCCTTCTCTGGCCTCTAGATTTGAGGTAAAGTAATTTCTTAAAAGCATCCTTCATATCAGGCCTCCCAAGAAGCTTATTCTGTCTTCCTTGGACCTCAGTTTTGTAATTGAAAAATTGACTCAGGATCCTTTTCATACTGCTTCTGCTTCTTTGCAACATTGTACTTGGAAGACCATTTTTTTGGCTCGCACTTCAGCCAAGATAGTGTCTGAGCTTCAGGCTGACATGGCTGTTCCTCTTTTCTTAGTTTTCCAGAGAGACAGGGTGTCTCTTTCTACTAACCCTTCTTTTATGCCCAAGGTGATCAGTGAACTTTCCCTTACTCAGTTTATTCATCTTCCTTCTTTTTTTCCTTCTCTGCTGTCTGCCATTAAGAAGGTTCTTCACTCCTTAGAATTGCATAGGCAGAGCAGATATTATTTGGATAAAACTAGACTTATTCATATATCTGAGCAGCTTTTTGTTTCCTTTCATCCCATCTTTTCCTGGATTTCTAAGGTTATTTTATTTTTTATTCTTTTTATGTCTTTCCTCATCCATAAAGGATCATTCTGTCAGGGCTTTTACCTCCTCTGGTGCTTTTTTCAAGGGGGTGGATACCATTTCCATCCTTGAGGCTTTTACTTGGCTCTCTATTCATACTTTCACAAAGCATTTTAAGTTGGATGTTATTTCTAAGGCCAGGGCTATCCTGCGTGGATTTGTACAGGGCTCCTATGTGCCATCCTCCTCCCAGGCTTCCTCTTGAGCTTTTTTATTCTCCCTTAAGTTATGAATACTTCAACAGTGATCTGGAAGGACATAGGACAGTTGTGTAAAATCTTTCTTTCTTGCCCTCCTGGCCGAGGCTCTTCTCTTTTTCCTCCTTCTGGATGCATGTGTTTTTCCTTGTCCATAGAAACATTTGGTTCCTCCTGATACTTTTCCTGTTCTGAATGTGTGCATCTGTACATCACCTTTATGCCCTATGCCTTGTGTGGGGAACATGTGTATGTTGTGTGGTGCCTATAAGTACTAAAGGCTTTGGTTTAATGGCCGGACATTAGGCTGTCCTTGGTAGAAAATCCCTTAGGTTATGAATAATCCCAACAGTGATGAGAAGGACATCTACTAGTATGGCAAGATTTTTCACATTCATACTTTAATTAATGCAAATTCTTTTCACGTTTCTGTGTTGTGTCGCAAACTGGTATGCGTTATTGGCTGCAAGTTGTGTTTTCAAGAAAATTACATAACGTTATTGTGATTTGTTTGTAATCTGCCATCTTGAACACCAAGACACTAAGTATTTGTTCCTTCATCAAATGCACTTTGGTTACTTGACTAAGACACTTATATATTTCAAATTGCTGTGTGCAAGTACTTTGGTAGATGAGCTAAATATACTTTGGGCTATTGGATTATCCACCATTGAAAGAAAGCTTCCCATTCTAGCTGGCTTGGGGTGAGATTTAAAATTAACTTGTAAAAATAAGTAATTTTTGGCAGGTAACCATTTAAAATATTAAAACTCGCAATGCATTCTTGATATTGTGGAGACTGAATTACTATAGCAATAACCCACGCCTGGGTGTGGGTAATGCTAAATTACCTGGTTGGCGTGGTTTGGTCCCGAGGTGAAGCCCGAGGACCAAACAGCCAACCGTGGGTAAATTTAGCATTACCCACACCCAGAAGTGGTTATTGCTATACCATGACCTTATTTAAGAAAACAAACTATTAATTTTCTTAAATAATGGCATAGTATAATGCCTGTTTACTGCCCTTCTGCAGATGTCTGGCATCCGGCAGTTCTGATGTACTGCTGCGCAGTACATCAGAGTTGTGAGCAAAAACGGAGAAAGCAAGATCTCCATTGCTTTTTTTAGTGTCTCGCTATGTTAAATGAGTTTAACATAGAGACAGTTTTAAAATAAGCAACGGACATCTCCGTTGCTTATTTTAAACTGTCTCGCTATGTTAAACTCATTTAACATAGCGAGACACTAAAAAAGCAATGGAGATCTTGCTTTCTCCGTATGTTAAATGGGTTTAACATGGCGAGACAGTTTTAAAATAAGCAACGGAGATCTCCGTTGCTTATTTTTTCTCGCTATGTTAAACCCATTTAACATAGCGAGACAGTGTTTTAAAAAACCAAGTTATACTAATGGAAAAAAGTCCGGGCGACCGGACCTTTTTCCATTAGTATAACTCTATTTACAACGGGCACACTGGCCAATCAGCGTGCACGTTTTGGGGGGATCATGGTATAATGAAAATTACTTTATCCCATTTTCAAAAAAAATGTTTAAAGGAAAAAAGTGATGTTCAGTATTCACTTGTCTTCCATATTTGTGGTCCTTTTTGATGTTTCAGGACTCTGCATTGAGAATCTCAATACTTCAGTAGAGAGCCTTTTTGGCATGTTACATTTTTATAAAACTTGTGATCCTAGGACTATCTGTATATGGCACAGAAATGTGTCTGCTTGTTCTCCTCTTGGCAGATACTTCCCCTGTCCTTATACTGTCGTACAGTAACATTATGCTCTGATTAGTACTGTTTGAGTAGAAAGCGCCTTACCTTCAAAAAGCCTATTTATATTCCTTTTAGCAACACCAAACACAATTTTTTGCTGATTTCACTTTTGTTTATCATAAAGACTTGATTACCATACCAGTTTTTTTCTTAATAGCTTCCAGATGACCTCTCTTGAATAAGCATTACCTTCTATGTGAGTGACAAACTGATCGGCTTCAACTAATGCAGCAGTTCTGTCTACTTTACTCCCTTCCATCTCCAGTTCAGCAGTCACCCCCCCACATCATCATCAAATTTATACTTTAATCTCACATCCACATCACTTCCCACACTTACAGTCCATTGCAGCCACAAATCTATCGTCATCCTATACCACCTCACCGAGCACACCTGCTCACACACACATACACAAACACAGGTTCAGTGGTTTATACTAGGCTAATATCCACCAGAGTCTTTACAAGCTAGCTGTGTATCCCAACCCAGTTTTGTCCCCAAGTTCCTTGGGCGAAACAGAGTACAAAGGATTAGTCCAGATAAAAATCACTTTTTGCTAGTAGATTTAGGAGACTCTCTCTCTCTGATACCCTCCCTGTGAGAGGAAAAAAGGCACCTTGTTGAAGTTTCCAGTACTTTATTCAGTAAGTAGGTAGATGGATGAGTGTTCTTGTAATAATTAGAACTGGTTGAACAGATATTCTAATGGGCCTGACAGGTCATATTTCAAGTTATTTAGGAGACATCCTGGGATGTTATTAAGACCCATTGATGCAGTGTTTTTAAGTCTGGATAGTGCAGTGAGGACCTGTTCTTTAGTGATAGTTGGGGGAGAAATGGTAGAGAGTATTTCCTGGGGAGAAACTGGTAGAGATAGGAGGGTGAACTTGGAGCTAATTTTTGTTTTCACCAGTTATTTGTTTGTGTTGGCTCTCTTGTAGGATGTTGGTGTTGTGGGGGGAGTCTGTGGTAGCTCTCAATGTACAGTCATCTGCAAACTTGGTAAGCTAGAGGCCTTTGACATTAACTTTGATTTCCAAGAAGTAGATGCCAAACAGGAGTGGGCCCAACACTGAGCAATGGGGTACTATGCAGGTGGTTTCACCTTTCCTAACTTCTTTGGTCCTACCTGTGAGCCAGGTGGCAATCCATCAAGTTATTTAGGGATTTATGTCTAGTTTTGGAAGTTTGTCAACAATACCTGAGTGGGTTATTGTGTCAGATGCCTTGTCCAGGTCAAGGTAGGTGGTATACACTGTTTTCTCCCTCATTCATAGCCACAATGACCCACTCAAAGAAGTCTACCAGGTTAAGTAGGCATGACCTTCCCTTAACCGAGCTAAATTGAGATGGGCCAGAGTCTGTAGGTTGCCAGTCTCCTTGTTAATCATTTCCATTGTAATTCTTTTCTATGACACTGCATATTAGACTCGTTAAACTGATGGGCCTATAGTTCCCTGGGTTCAGTTGATGGTCCACCCTTATGAATGTGGATGACAGTTGCAGCCCTCCATTCACCTGACATATAACCTGTTTTAAGGCTGCAGGTAAAGAGTGCTCCAACTGGCCCTGCCAGGTCCTGTTTTAGCCTATTTAGGAGGCAGCTGGAGATATTTTCTGTGCCCATTGAAGCAATGTTTTTGGTCACATCAGGCACCTCCAGGACCCAATTCCTATCAATATTAGAGGTGATGTTCTAGAAGGGATTTCATGGGGTTGAAGTTGTAGCTAAATTTATCAGCCATTAGATTTGCTATGTCACCCTGGTCAGTGAAGGTTGTGCCATTTACCACCAGTTCTGCACATTGCTGAGTATTACCTTTAAGGTTCCTGACATAGCTGAAGAAGGTCTTGTGATTGTCCTTATCCTAGGGGGCTATACTGACCTCATAGTTGCCCTTGTTGGACTTTATTATCCTTCATAGTTTCTTGTTTATTTGAATCAGAGAGCTCTTGTCTGTATAAAAATTGCTCTTTCTGATTTTTGCTATTACTTTTTTCTTTGTTATATAGCCTGTTATGGTTAAGATTCCACTGTCTCAAAGTATCTCCCATGATTTTGGAGTAACGCAGGTAACACTAACATTTTATTAAGTGAATGGTTTAACAACTCCGTTGAGTTTGGGAAGAGTGGCGGTGATGATGGTGGGTTGGGTCTTTCTTTAGCAAAGCAGCTTAAAATGTTTGAAACTAAGCTTACTAAATATTGTAAGCTACTAGTTGAGAACTGCTATTTCCATAAGTGTATAAAAAGGGGAGTAGTATCTAAGGGTTTGAAATCTTAGATGTTTCCCACTGGCCTTATTGAAGGCTCTGCTTTGCATCACGACTTTCTGGCCTTATTTGATCAGCAAGGTTGTGAACTCATGGAAACTCTAGTACACCACAATCAAATAAACATGGATAAATTGGTTGTTGATATTAGTGAATTAGATTTTACAATATTTAAAGATTTGTTGTTTGAACACCATATACACCATAAAAACGACTACAATAAATTTTTTAGGAATGTTGATACAGTATTAAACAATGTTAGGAGAAGAAAAGAAGTTGCTACGTAACAAAACAGACTGTGAGCATAAAAAGCCTACCTAACCCCACCCCCAGAATATGGGGACCTCCATTTATGGGGATGATGTTCAACCAAACAATGGCCCTATGTATTGCCTCAACACCCCTGAGATCTCTTGGGTACCTGTCAAATCTTTGAACACTCAAAATTTTGAATGTTACATGGTCGAGATCAAACGTTCGAAATTTTGAGTGTTTGAAGATAGACTTTCTCCGGCGCCATATGGTGCAGATAGGGATAATTTCCCTTTTCTGCACTGAAGTGCAGTCTCTGAGTTGTATGTTTAAGTAGGGGGAGTGTGGGGGATACAGGGGGGCTTGCCCCCCTGCCTACGCTGTTAAAGTTTTTTTTTTTATGTTTTTACTTTTTTTTATTTGATGTTTGAACATCCAAATGTCGAACATTTGGTCTCGACCATGTAATGTATTTTGGATGTTCGAACATTAACATAGACCCGATCTTTTAGGTTTTCCACCACTTTGGAGGTTGGAGAGACTGATGAATCAGAGAAAAGGAACCAGATCAGAGGGACAAAGGAACCAGATCAGAGGGACATCCCCACGATTTAAAGTACTGTCAGGAACATCAACCATGGAATTTACCACCACAACAGAGGAGGAAGTGGAGGGTGAACACAACCTCTCCCAACAATTACCAGTAATAGTAGCAAATCACAAAAATGACTTCAAAATATACAATTTCAGTTCTTTTTTTTTATTATTATGATAAAGCATGCCTCTTTATTTGAGGGATGACCTTTGTACCTTCTAGGAGAGGGAATTTAGTTAAAACATTGAATGACTTGAAACTGTTTACGAGAAAACTGAATTTTAATATATGATTTGGTGATGCTGATAGGAGGGAAGGGGACATGATATTTTTCAAAGACCCAAGTTTATTTAACTTCCCCTGCATCCCACCATTCTGCTGTTTGAGAAGTTATGTGAACATGACATGAGAAATTTATTCAAGGACAATAAAAATGTGCCAACAAATAACATTAATAATCTTCTTCTTCTTCTTTTGGCTTTTCCCGGTTAGGGGTTGCCACAGCAGATCACCGTCCGCTCATGATTGGCAGTGGAGTTTTACGGTGTTGAGTTGCCAGCCCGGCGCCCAACCTTCCACAGAAGGCGCACACACACACGCACTCAAGCCTAGGGCCAATTTAGTGTGTCCAATCCACCTACAGCATGTCTTTGGGATGTGGGAGGAAACTGGAGCACCCGGAGGAAACCCACGCGACCACGGGGAGGACATACAGACTGCACAGAAGGCACCCCAGCCGAGGATCGAACCAGAGAACCTCTTGATGTGAGGTGGCAACGCTAACCACTGAACCACTGAGGCCGCCTCCCAACAAGTAACAATAATAATGAAATTAATTTGTTAAATGAAATATGTGGTAACGATGTATTGAATAATAAAGCATATATATTTAATGTCTTATGGGATTTTCGTAGGAAAATCAAAAATAATTGTTTAGTGGAGGACCTTATTTTAGTTAATAAAGGACTTGTTTTCAGTTATTCCCCAATGACAAAATGTGGTAGGTGTCCCCAGTGACTCTCAGTTTTGGAGGGTGATTCCATTATGGTTTAAGGGTTTGAGAGAATCGCAAGTCTGGGGAGATGCAATTGTGACACCAGGAGGGTAATATATATTGCTTCATGTAGAAAATGTACCTCTTTCTCTAGCGGTAAAACTGAAAGAGCATTGAAAGAAAGGGTTTACGAGCACTTGAGGGATATCAAAAATCAAAACCTTAGTAATGCTTTCTGGAAATGCATCCAAAACCATGAAGGACATGAATTTGTTTTTTTTATTGTGGATGTAGTGGACCAGGACCTCAGGGCTGGCTCCTGGAAGGTAAGGTTGGGAATGTAAGGAACTTAAGACCAACGCCATTGGTCCTTTCTGTCTCAATGGGTGTAAATCCCTTGCTATTACCTACAATCAAAGGTACTAAGTTATTAGACAATAAACCATTGAGATGCTAAACATCTTGGGTGCTTGTACGAGTATGAAATAATGTTTTTAGAATTTTTAACTTTGATTTGGACTTTGCAATGAATATTAAGTGATCATGAATTTAGATGTGTATTTCATATGGGGTACTTTTTAGCAATGCAATAATGTAAATTTAAATGGTTCTGTTTCTTTAAATTTCTAGGGGATTGACTAGTTATGGATATGGGCATGGCTTTTAATTGAATAGTTATATATTGAACTCAAGGAAGTTCTTTTACTCTGAAGAAATCCCAAGGCATTAGAGGGATTAACGCGCTAAGTGTGCCTAATAAATGTTTCTTTTTTTACTAATTTGCCTTATTTTATTCAAGAGGCTTCCTTGTGTTTCCTTTGTCTATTTGATTTACTTGGTGATTTAACACTTTTTTTTTTTTTTACGGCTGGCTGGGATGCTGTTTGATTCCATCAGTGTGGTTTGTTTTTGTTGTTACATTTGGGTCTTACTTCTGGTAAGTACAGCATCCTCAGTGCAGCCGTTTAGATGTTTGTACAGTGTTTCTCTAAATAATTCTGCAGAGGTAGCTGTGTTCTCAGCGTTTGTGGATGAGCTGTGAATTTTGACAAACTGTTGTTTAATAGGATGTAGTTTGCTTTAGAATAGTTTTTACCTGTTATGGGTCTAGTTTGGTTTTCCAGTTTGATTTTTATTTTGAAGTACAGCTTTGAGGTCTGACTTCACTAATAAGGGTGTGCCAATGTTGGGGAGATGGGGATGCAGTGCTCTCCTGTGTTGGTGAGTACTAGGTCCAGTATGTTTGATCTTCTGGCTGGAGAATGCACTATCTGGTTCAGGGTGTTTGAGTTGATAAAGTCCAGGGAACTTTGTGCCTTTGAGTAAGAGACAGTGTACATTTCCCAGTCTATAGAGGGGTAGTTAGTTTCCCATGAGTAGGGTATTTGGTTGGATGATGAGCACCTGTAGTAGGTTTGTGTAAGAGTTGTAAGCTTTATGGGTCATAAAGGGTGACCTCTAGCTAGCCAGGATATGGAGACTTGAGACATGGATGATTCTTACAAGTGTACCTAGTCCCTCTCTTTTAACCTATTCTGCACCATATGTTGGCACAGGGAATGATAGAACCAGTGTCTGTCACTTCCACTTGGGCAAAGGCTTTTTTTATTCAATTTTTTTTTTGCTACCAAAAAAGGGGAGGATCCCGATTGGCCTTTTGTGGACCTTTCCTTTCTAATCCCCTTCAGTCTTTCATACCTCTGCTCCCTCTAGAGCTTACATGGTAAAACCATGTTTAAAGGATACCTGCCAGGGGAGAGCAGTTCAGACACTTGTTAAGACTGACTGTGTATGGCTTATTCTATTAGTTCTTTGGCTGACCCTTTAGATTTCTCTGCACAAAGGGTATTCATAAAGTGTCTACCTACAGGCATTGCTTATTGCTGACTTGTAGGCATTCATATCATTCCATATTGGATGTTTCATTTATCTTTGTTTTTTTCCAGCTGCCAAGAGTCTTTAACAACTGTTCAGAATCGTGTGCATCTGAGTTTTCAAATCATCTTTAGAAGTCTTCTGAGAGAATTGTATCCTTGGATGTCTGTTCGGTTCTGCCCTGGGAGAAGCCTTTCTTTCTACAGACCGACTACAGATATTTTTACAGCTATTCTTGAGTTTTTCTTGGTAAATTCATGTATCTGTTACGAATTTTCAGGAGTTTGGGATGCATGGTATTTAGGATATGCATGCTTCCCCTGGCCAGACTTCACATGAAGAAAATACGATGGTAACTTGGATAAGTTTGGATTCAGCATTTACACACACTGTCCTTACAAATTCCAGTTCTGGTATTTATAAATAGGGAGATTCTGTGATGAGTAGACCAGTTCTTTTTTATTCAACATCCTACAATCTCCTTTCCAGCCACCCTACTGTCTGCCACTACAGATGCATCAGGCATGAGTTGTGTTTTTCATAGAGGGAGAAGTGTACGTTCTGTGGAAAGACAGTTCCATTTTAATGTTAGAGATGTTGGCACTGGTCATGCTTGGATAGCCTTAAATCATCTGTGGCTCCGATGGCCTCTGACCTCTGAAAGTTTTCACAGACAACACAAGAGTGACGTAGTACATAAAATAATGGAGGGGGAGGGGTTACCAGATCTTAACCCGTTTGCAGACTTACAGGGATAGCATAGGAGAAAGCAACTCTGCTCATTTAATTCTTCGGGCGTCATGCATTCTGTCAGACAGTTCTGGCAAATTTGATTGCAGTCAAGCTCAGCAGGACTAGGACAGACCCTTATGTATGGAATTTCCACCATGGTGTCTTCCAAGAATTGATCAACAGTGGGGAGCACCTCAAGTAGATCCATTTCCTCCTTTCAGAATAGACTACTAATGAAATTGTGCTCCAGGACTCCTTGTTAACATGCCTGGAAGACGGATGATGATCTCATTCCCACGGATGGGGATGTTCTTGTATGCTTTTCTAACTTTTCCACTTGCATTCTGGGTTCTTCTGAATATCTAGAAGGACTCTTAAAAATCATGGTAGTGACTCCTTTTTGACCCAGGCAGTTATTCTCTCTTCTTTTCTGTCAAGCCAAGGGCAGTTACCACAAGCTTTCTTGTAGAATGGATTTACTCACACAAGTAGGAGTTTGATACACTCCAACCTTTACTTTTCAACTAACTGCCTGGTTGATAACTGTTAGGTGTCTTGGGTATCTTTTGTCTAAGGAAGGCACTAAAGGAGGTAAAAAACTGCTACTAGGAAATCTTATATGTCCAAGTGCAAAAATTGATCTGAAGTAGTTAACTTCATTTTATCTGCAACCTATGGGTATATAGATCCGTATCGGATCCGAGCTGGCAACTTTTTTTTTTCTAGCATCTGCTCCAAGTTCCGAGCTCCTCCCCTTACCCATAATGCCCTACCATCTCCTATCTTCCCTCAGATCTTGTTTGCCGCTCCAGTAGTGCGCATCGTCGTCTCCTTTGCTCTGAGCTCAGAGATAGTAAGTGGTATTATTTATTGTATCCTAATGTGTGTTTGAGTGAATATTTTCCCTTCCTCCCCTTGTTTAGTGTATTGCTTGTTCGTCAGTGTCAAAAAAAAAGTTTTGCAGAGAGTAGTAGTTAGGCCTGCCTTTCCCCTACCTGTGTTTGTGCGTGGTTTTTGTGGTAGGTAGTGTTTTTACTTTTGGGTGCAGGACTATGGCTGATCAGCCGAAGCCTGTTTTCAAAAAATGTACAGTGTGTGGCCATAAGCTCTCCCCGGCTGATGGTCACACTCTGTGTGTGATTTGCTTGGGAGTGGCACATTTGTCCACTCAATGTGCTATCTGTTCGGGTTTCAGTCTGAGGGCCTTTAGGGATCGGAAGGCCAAGTTAGTAGCCAAAGGCCTTCTCCCTGCTGCCATGCTGGAATCTGCCTTGGTCTCTAGTGTTCTACCTCCCACCCAGACAGGGACTCATCCTTCCTCTTCTTCTTCTGGTGATGGGTTTTCTAAAGACAAATCTACAGTCAGCATGGCTGACAAGGAAAAAAAAAGATAAAGAAAGGTGCAGAGAGGATAGGGAGAAGAGAAGGACAGACATTGTAAGAGATCCCCAGACAGAGAGCTCTTTTTTAGTCCCCCTTCTAAGACCATGAGGCCTGTTTCTCCACGGCTCCGGTCTCCTCGTTTCTTACCAGAGCAGTTGGAACATTCGGACTAGAGGCCTTCCTCCCCATTGCGCAGACCAGCCAGATCTGAGTTGGTGGCCTCTTCGAGGTTGACTCGGAGCCTATCGGACATGGACAGGATGATGCGGAGATTCATTCAGACCCAAATTCAGATGGGAGTCTTGCCAGACCCCTCTCCCTCTGGAGGGGGGACCTCCATGCCTCTTTTCCACCCCATCTCTCCTTCCCCAATCCGTGCTTCGGGGCTCTTGGATTCGAGGTTTTACGGAGCTGGTAGCTCAGCGCCGATGGTTCCTCCAACCTCGACTCTGGCTGTTACATTGAGTTCCTCAGATCTGACTTGTTCGGATCCGAGTGACTCTTGGAGCCGCGGACAGGGAGTCGGACCCGAGGGAATGGATTCTTCGGCTCCGACCTTTTTGGATCCGATCCCTTGGACCTCAGGCTACCTTGGCTTCGGCTACGGTCCCCGCTTCGGATCCGGGGAGGGCATCTTCCTTACTGGGTGCTAAGGAGGTCCACTGTCCCTCGGCATTCAAAGTGGTGGAGAGGGTTCTCTCCCAGGGATTGAAACCCCAGCCCATCCCCTCGGATACCACCCAGGCCCCCCTGGATTTGGTGATGACTCCCTTCATCCTGTCTCGGGGACAGCCCATGCCAGAGGATCCCCAGGTTAATTTCCCTGAGGAAACCCCTGCGGCTCACAAATCCCCTTCTGAGAGTCCCACTGAAGAGGGTCACCATAAGTGCAAGTGCAAAAGGAGGCACTTGGACTCCCCTGAGTCCCTCAGTATGGACACTGACTTAGATGAAGGAGAAGGTTCCCCCAGGTCACCTACCGAAGACGTCTCCTTCAGAGAAATTATGGAGATCCTCCGCCAGAGGGGAGGTTGGTCAGCACCAAAAACTTCTGGGGATGAGTCAGTGTTCCTGGAGGTCTTTGGCACGGGCCCATCTACTTCCTGGGTGTTCCCGCCAGCAGACCCCTTGGTGGACCTCATCACCACGAGGGCATGGAAGGAGCCTGACACCGTAGAGCCCATCCCCAAATGCCCTGACAAGATTTTATCTCCCCCTTCTGACAGACAACCTTGGTCGAAAGGAGCCCCAGTTGATGCTATGTTGGTTGCAGAGGCCACAAAGAAGGAACTAGCACAGGAGAGTTCCTCAGCCCACCCTCCAGACAAGAATTATTTGGCATATGTGATCCGGCTTCAGTGAGACCTTGCTTCGGAATTCGCTGAGTCGCCCCCAGAGTCTTTATCACTGCAGGACAGACAGTTGTTCTCGGCAAAAATGTCTACTCTGAAGTCGGTCTCAAACACATTGATGCGACTCCTTTCCCATGCCACTGAAGGAGCAGCTAGGGTGGCTGGGACAGGCATAGCCATGAGGCGTCATGCCTGGCTCAGGTTGTCAGTTCACGGACCCTTTCAAAGTGTCGCTTATCAACGCTCCCTACGTGAGTTCTTCCCTTTTTGGGAATACAGTATGTGACACACTTGTCCAGAGCGAAAAGGACTGGAAGTAGAGGGGGTCCCAGGAATTTTGAGTCTAGGGAACCTTTTTCCGATAGACCCTGTCAGCAGCCCTGAGGGGTTGTCCGACTATCCTACTCTGGAGTCAGTTGGGGGAAGATTGTCCTTACACCCAGCGGCATTGGAGTCCATTGCAGCAGATCGCTGGGTTTTGCAGATAATATCCAGAGGTTACTCTATCCCATTTGTTGCCCCTCCAAATATTACAAATCATCTCCCGGATGTTCCACCCGCTCACAGGGAGGCTGCAGCTCTAGAGGTTTCAAAGCTGCTTCTCAAATGAGCCGTCGATCAGGCCCCCCCCCCCCTCCGATCAGTCTGGATCAGGCGTCTACTCAAGGGTCTTTTTGTTGCCAAAAAAGACGGGGGACCTCAGACCCATTTTAGACCTGTCAACATTAAACCTGTCGATAGCCAGACAGAAATTCCGAATGGTCACCCTACAGTCCATTCTACCTTATCTCCGAAAGTGCGATTGGATGTGCTCGTTAGACCTCCAGGATGCTTACTACCACATCAAAATACACAGAAGCTCCAGGAGGTTTCTGTGCTTCTGGCTGGGAGCCAGTCATTTTCAGTTCAGAGCCCTACCCTTTGGTCTCATCACAGCCCCCAGGGTGTTCACCAAGGTAATGGCAGTTGTAGCGGCTCACCTGAGGCTTCAGGGTATTCAGGTGTTTCCATACCTGGACGACTGGCTCTTCGCTGCGCCCTAAAGCATCACTTTTGTCTGGCCCGAGATTATTTCATTCGGTTGGCAGATCTACTGGGAATTACAGTCAATGATCTGAAATCCCAATTGCAACCAGTACAAGTTCTAGACTTCATTGGGGCATGGCTAGACACTTTGCAGATGAAGGTATTCTTAACTCCAGACAGGATCCTACACCTCAGGTGCCACATAGCTCATATAGCGAACTCCAAGTCTCCAAAGACGAGCGAGGTTCTTCGGGCTCTGGGCTCCATGGCTGCCGCCATATCGATTCTCCCTTGTGCGCGCCATCACATGCGGGTTCTTCAATGTACTCTGGCTGTTCAATGGTCTTGGCTAGACCTGCCCATGGAATTTCCGATCAAGATCAGCAGGACATCTCTTCTTTGGTGGTTAAGTTCACCGGAGATATCAGAAGGATGCCCCTTTGCATCATCTCCAGTCCAAGCCACAGTGACCACTGACGCCTCCCAACTCAGGTGGGGGGGGACACTGTTTGGGAAGGACAGTCCAAGGCATGTGGTGCCAGTCAGAGACAAAGTTGCACATAAATGTTCTAAAGATGATGGCAGTGCTTTTAGCGTTGGAAGCCTTTCACACTGTCCTCCCTCTGGGATTGATTGTAATTCAGTCAGACAACATGTCGGTTGTCTGGTATATCAACAAGCAGGGGGGGATCCAGATCCTAACCCCTATGTCGCAAGGCAATGAGATTGTGTGAATGGGCGATCTCCACCAGTCGGTTTCTGATAGCAACGCACATCCCAGGGTGCTCCAACATTTTAGTGGACAGATTGAGTCAGGCCATTATGATGCCATACGAGTGGTCTCTGAAACAGTCAGTAGCAGAGGAGATCTTCCTTGCATGGGGTCAGTCTTGCTGTGATCTCTTTGCATCTCCTTCCAACGCGAAGTGCAGCGAGTTCCTCGCTCTGATTCCCTCACCAGGGAAGTCCCCAGAGGACGCTCTAGTCCATGCTTGGCCCCCCCCCGGGCTTCTGTATGCTTATCCACCATTGCCACTCATTCCGAAGTTTCTTCAGAAAGCTTGCCGACTGTGGTGCAAAGTGATCCTCATTGTCCTGTTCTGGCCTCGTCAGGTTTGGTTCCCATTCCTTTGCTCTCATCTCTTCGCTCCCCTGTGGGTTCTGGATCCCTGCCCAGATCTAATCTCCCATCCGTCGGGGGCACGTCTGCCCGATCTGGGCAGCCTCAAGCTGACAACCTGGTTGCTCCAGTTCCATTAATTGCCAGGACTCCCGGTCTTTCTTCCCCAGTAAAATCCATTCTGGTGGCTTCTCTTAAAGACTCCACAAGAAAACTTTATTAGAGTAAATGGAAGCACTTTTCCATTTGGGCCTCACAGAGAAAAATATATCCCTTTACAGCCCCTGTTCCAGCGGAGTTAGATTTCCTATCTGGCATCTTTCAGCAAGGAGCTAGTTCCTCCACAGTGAAAGTACAATTGGCAGCCATTTCCAGTTTTCACGTTAGCAAAGACAACATTGCCTTAGCCTCCTCTAGGCTGTGTAAGGCTTTTCTTAAAGGTACTTTTCTGTTGCGTCCACCTGTCAAGGATTCAGTGCCTCCTTGGGACCTTACTTTTGTTTTACAAGCATTGGTGGCTCCTCCTTTCGCGCCTGCAACTTTGGTGGACTTGAAATTTTTGTCCTGGAAGACCACTTTCCTAGTCGCCATTACATCTGCTAGGAGGGTTTCTGAGCTTTAAGCTCTGTCTGCCATGCCTCCGTTTTTGGTCTTCTACAAGGATAGGGTCTCCCTCCGTACTATTCCTTCCTTCCTTCCTTCTTACCTAAAGTGGCATCTGAAGCAAGCATAAATCAGTACATTAATCTGCCCGTTTTCTTTCCTAACTTCCAAAATGAAGGTGAATACAAACTCCATTTGATAGATGTTCATAGACAGCTTTGTTTTTATCTTCATAGAACAAAGTCTTTCTGCAAGACTGACCAATTGTTTGTTTCCTTTTCCAAAGCATTTATGGGAAAAGCTATTTCTCAAGTTTCTTTGGCCAGATGGCTCACTCTTTGTATTTCACATGCCTACAAAGCAAAAGGTTTATCTCCTCCTGGTATTGTTAAGGCTCACGCTACCAGGTCCATGGTGACCTCTGCTGCTTTTTGGTCTAGGGTGCCTTTGGACGATATTTGTGCAGCAGCGACCTGGGCCAATTCACATACTTTCATTTCCTATTACAAATTAGATCTGATTTCGAGGGGTTAGAGCATCCTTTGGCTCTGTGGTGCTCAGGAATATCCTTCCATAAGGGCTCAGGGATATCCTTCCATAAAGGCCTCCCAGGATCGGAGTAGCTGGGGACTCTGTCCCACAGGTTGCAGATAAAATGCAGTTAACTACTTCAGATAAAGAAGTTATGTACTCACCATAAAGTTTCATCTGAGTAGTTATACTTCATTTTTCTGCAACATTCCCTCCCTCCGTCCCCCAGACCTTGTCCTGTCTTTTCAGGTTTGGTTCATTGGGCTGAGTCGCTTATGTTTTTAGTTGCAGCAAACTCAATCTGGGGGAAGATAGATTGTAGGGCATTGTGGGTAAGGGGAGGAGCTCAGAGCTTGGAGCAGATGCTAGAAAAAAAAAAGTTGCAGGCTCTGATCCGATACTATATCCTTAGGTTGCAGAAAAAAGAAGTATAACTACTCAGATGGAACGTTATGGTGAGTACATAACTTCTTTTTTTTGTTAGTGTTAATACAAGAACCATGATCCTCTTCAGGCTTGGCTACCTTTTGGGTCTTGATTAATTTAATTTGTGTGAGTTACTGTCCTCTGGCCTTTCTTATTCCATTATCTAGGTACATTGTTGGCCAGGTGTGCTTGTCTGCCCTTTGAGTTTTCCCTTTTAACCATATTAAGATTAAGCAGTTTTTGAAAGGAGGTGTTGCATATCTGTCTACCTAAGAAATGTCTCGCTTCACCTTGAGATATTAACTTTGTGGTAGAAAAGCATACTTTTTCTCCATTTGAACCAGCTCATCAGGCTCATTTGACATTCTTAATACGTCAGATTAAGTCCTTAAACTCCTAACAGATGTCAGAGTATCTGAGTTACTAGCACATGTCAGAGTATCTGAGTTACTAGCACATATGGCAAGTCAACCCTACTTTATTTTTTCCAAGAACAGGGTTTCTTTGAGAACTAACCCTTTTTTATTTTATGCCCAAGTGGTCTTTGAGTTTATTTTAAACCAGACGATTCAGCTCCTTGCCTTCTTTTATGAACCCAAGAATAAGGGAGAAAAAAATATTCTTTGAATTCTGGATGTCCAGACGCAGCTCAGATACTACCTAAATAAGACTTGAGGCTTCATGAATGCTGGTTAGCTGTTTGATTTGAAGTAGCTGACTTCATGTGGTCATCAACTTGTGGGTATTCGGATCCGGATCGGATCTGAGACGGACGCTTCACCAGCTTCTGATCTGAGCTCCTCCCCTTGCCCATAATACCCCTCCATCTTCTTCCTTCCCTCAGATCTCATTTGCCACTTTTCAAACCAGCAGCATGGTCTCCAGCTCCGAGCATTTTTGGCAGTGTTTAGGTAAGTGTTAGCTTTTGGGCTAGTTATAGTTTCCCTTTCTTTCCTGTATCCTCCCTTTACCCGCGTCCGTGTCGGTTTCCCAAAAAAAAAAAGTTAAATGTAGTTAGTTTCCCTGTTAGTGTATCTCCTGTGTCATCTCCCTTCTGTGAGTGTGTGTGTGCTAGGGCCTTCCCTGGGTCATGGCCGAGGCTCCTAGGCCTGTTTTCAGAAAATTCACAGAATGTGGCCACAAGCGTTCATCAGCTGATGGCCACACTCTGTGCGTGGTGTGTTTTGGTGTCCCCCATTAGGCCCAAGAAGCAGTCTCCCGACCTCTCGGTGCAGTTGGGGCCTCCAGCTAAGTTGCAGACTCCACCTAGGTCCAGCACCCCTCTGCTCCATTCTCCAAGGTTTTCGCCGGAGCAGACAGTGTCTCGGGCTCCATCTAGGGCCTCCCCTCACTGGCATGCCCAGCCAGTGCTGGTGGTTTCATTGTCCCAGTCCACCCGTAGCCTTTCGGAGTCAGAGATGGACAGAATGATGCAGAAGTTTATCCACACCCAGATCCAGATGGGGATCTTGCCAGCCCCCTCTCCCTCTGGAAAATTGGGTTCTCAGAGCTTTTTTTGCCCCCATTGCTCCTTCTCCAATCCGGCCCTTGGTTTTGGAGTCCTTGGATCCAAGAGCCCTCTGAGTCGGAGGGCCGGCACTGATGATACCTAGTACCTCGAACCTCGACTCCGGCCATGACCTTGAGCGGATCAGATATTACCGGGTCGGATCCGAGCTCTCAGAGCCAAAGTCTCTGCGTCAGATCAGCGAGGTTGCTGTCTGTTCCAAGTTTGTCTGAGCACAGCACCTCCCTTGGCTTCTCTGTGCTGGTAGGCTCGGCTCCATCTCCCCCATCAGACCCTAAGAGTAAGGCTCCATTGTTAGGTTTCTGGGGATGTCCGCTCTTCCTTGGCAGTCGACATGGTGGAGAGGGTCCTCTCTATTAGATCGTGGCCTCTTGACCATCTCCTCATTGGAATCTGCCCAGATTCCCTCGGTCCTGGGTATGGCACTGATCATCCTGTCCTCGGAGGGACAGCCCATGCCGGATGTGCTGCAGGGAAGACCCATTAGAGAGCAAACCCCTGTTTGCTAGTCCCCGCAGAGAGCTCCGCTGGGGAGTTACCTCACAAACACATGCAAAAAGAGGCACCTGGACTCCTCCCCAGAGTCCCTCACCGAAGACACTGACTTAGAGGAAAGGGAAGGCTCCCCCAGATCACCCCCTGACGATGTCTCCTTTGAAGACTTATGGAACTCCTTTACTGGGGGGGGGTCCACCCCAAAGCCAACCTTGGATGAGTCAGTGTTCCTGGGGGCTTTCGGCACAAATCCATCTACCTCCTAGGTGTCCCCTCCCACAGATCCATTAGTGGACCTCATTATAACGTGAGCATGGAAGGAACTGGACACCATGGTGCCTATTCCAAAGCATCCTGATAAAATTTTGAGTCCCCCCCCCAGCTGGAGTAAAGGATCCCCGATAGATGCTATGGTGGTGGCAGCCACCAACAAGAAAGTGCCGACTGAGGAGAGTGTGACAGTTCATCCTCCGGACCGAGAGTCCAGGACAGTGTACCATCTGGGAAACCGAGTTTATGCTTCGGCTACCTTTTCTATAAGGGCACTGAATTATTTGGCCCACATTATTCGACTGCAGCATGTGACCTGGTCAAGAAGGTGGCTGAGTCAACCACGGAGTCCATGTCGCCAGCTGGAGATAAACAAGCATTCTCCACGAGGTTTCAAACACGTCCATGCGCCCCTTTTCGCATGCCACCGAAGGAGAGGCAAGGGCTGCCAGTTCTGGCGATGCTATGAGGGATCACACCTGTCTCCGACTATGTCAGTTTATGGAACCCTTCAAGGTGTATTTTGCTAATGCCCCTTATGATGTTTTTTCTCTGTTTGGGAAGACCATACGTGACACACTGGTCCAGAGTGAAAAGGACAGGAAGATGCTGTCTGCCATCTTGATCAGCTTCTCTTCCCCTCAAAGATCCTTCTCGAGGAATCAGAGAGAGCAAAAGAAGATATGGTTCCGAAAGTCTCAGTACTCCCGGGACACTCAGGACTCATTTCCCCCAGATGCAGAGGGACTTTTGATAGATGCTGGCCCAGAGGCAGAGGGGGTCTGAGAAATTTTGGGTCTCGAAAACCTTTCTTGGACAGGCCTGAGCAGCAGCCCTGAGAGGTTGTCCGACTACTCATCTCTGAAGGCAGTCGGGGATCATTTTTCATTACACCTAATGGAGTGGGAGTCCGTGTCAACAGTCTGTTGGGTGCTACAAATAATATCCAGAGGATATTCCATTCCCTTCATACTACCAACTGTTCCCCCAAATCACCTCACAGACATTCCACCCATGCAAAGGGAGGTTGTAGCACTCGAAATAGAGAAGCTGCTAAAGAAGTAAGTCATCCAACCTGTCCCCCCAGATCAATCTGGATCGGGCATTTATTCCAGATTCTTTTTAGTGCCAAAAAAGACAGGGGACCCATGTCCCATCCTGGATCTTTCCACCTTGAATCTGAATGTTGCCAAAGAAAAGTTCTGGATGGTTAATCTGCAGTCCATTTTGCCCTATCTGCAGGAGAACGATTGGATGTGCTCGATAGACCTCTAGGGCACCTACTGTCATACAAAGATGCACAGACGTTCCAGGAGGTTTCTCTCCTTCTGGCTAGGAGCAAATCATTATCAGTTCTGAGCCCTCCCCTTTGGTCTCACCACAGCCCCAGGGTGTTCACCAAGGTCATGGCAGTTGTAGCGGCTCACCTGTGGCTTCAGGCTATACAGGTCTTCCCATACCTGGACGATTGGCTCCTTGCTGCCCCCACCAAGCGCCTACTTTGTCAAGCCAGAGATTTCCTGAGGCTAACCAGTCACTTGGGGATCACAGTCAACACAAACAAATCATCTCTGAACCAGGTTAAGATTCTAGAATTTATTGCAGTAAGATTAGACACCATCCAGATTAAGGTACTCCTCACCCCGGAGCGAGTTTGTAGCTTATGTCTCCATGTGTCTCTTATTATTCAGCCTCATCTTCCCACTGCGGAGGCAGTATTGTGAGTTCTTGGTTCTGTGGCAGCCACCATCATGATTCTCCCCTGTGCACGTCTTTGCATGCGAGTACTTCAGTGGACATTAGTAGTCCAATGGTCCCTCTTAGACTTACCATTAGCTCATCCGATAACATATAAGCAAGGCTTGTAGGGAATCTCTCCTCTGATGGAAGCACTCCCCTGACTTGGTCGAGGGACGCCCCTTTATTGCAACCCCTCCCCAAGCCATGATGACCACGGATGCCTACCAGCTAGGGTGGGGTGGACATTGGTCAGGAAGGACAGTCCAAGGCACGTGGTCCCCGAATGAGATCAAGTTGCATATCAACATCCTAGAGATGAGGGAAGTCCTTTTAGCTTTGCAGGCCCTTCATGCCTTTCTCCCTCTGGGAACTATTGCAGTACAGTCAGACAACATGTCAGTAGTCTGGTACTTCAACAAGCAGGGAGGAACCAGGTCCTAACCCCCTTGTCACGAGGCCATGAGAGTCTAGGAATGAGCGATTTCCACCAACTGGTTTCTGGTAGCAACGCACATTCTGGGATGGTCCATCATACTAGCAGACAAGCTGAGCAGGACTATTCTGATGCCTTATGAGTGGTCTCTGAATCCTTCTGTAGCAGAGCAGATCTTCCTAGAGTGGGGTCGTTTTTGCTGTGATATCTTCGCATCTCCTTCCAATGCGAAGTGCAGCGAGTTCTATGCTCTCATCCTCCCACAGGGGGAAACCCCAGGAATGCTCTAGTCCATGTTTGGTCTCCCAGTTTTCTTTATGCTTACCCTCCTTTACCCCTCATACCGAAATTTCTTCAGAAGGCCCGCAGGTTGGGGATCACAGTGAATCTCATTGCCTCATTTTGGCCTCGACAAGTCTGGTTCCCTTTCCTTTGGTCTCATCTTATAGCTCTGCCATGGATCTTGGATCCAGTACCAGATCTTATCTCTCACCCCTCGAAGGTTCCCCTTGCAAACCTGGTCAGTCTGAAGCTCACTGCTTGGCTGCTCCAGTTCCGTTGATAGGTACTCCCGGCTTATTCTCACCGGTCAAGACTATTCTGGTGGAGGCTCACAAGTTGTCCACTGGGAAACTTTACTGTAGCAAATGGAAACGTTTCTCGATTTGGGCCTATCAAAGGGACTTGGATCCTTTTGCAGCTCTGGTCCTGGTGGTATTGGAGTTTTTGGCGAGTATATTTCATCAGGGTGCTAACTCTTCTACTGTAAAAGTTCAACTGGCAGCCATTTCCAACGTCCATATTGAAGAAAATATGGTTTAGTTAGCCTCTTCTAGACTGTGGAAGTCCTTTATTAAGGGTATTTTTCTTTTGAGACCCCTGGTGAAGGATCCTACTCCTTCCTGGGACCTCACCTTTGTCTTACAGGCTCTGGTTTCTTCACCTTTCGAGCCCACACCATCTGTGGACCTTCAGTTTTTATCATGGAAAATGGCCTTCCTCGTGGCTATCACCTCCGCTAGGAGGGTATCAGAACTTCAACCATTACCTATCAAACCCTATATATGATCTTCCATAAGGATAGGGTCTCACTCCGTACCAGTCCTTCCTTTCTCCCAAAGGTTGCTTCTGAGAACAATATTAACCAGACGATTAGCCTTCCTGTTGTCTTTCCAAATTTTCAGAACAGGGGTGAATATAAGTTGCATTTACTGGATGTGCACAGACAATAGAGGTTCTACCTGCACAGGACGAAGGCTTTTTCGCAAGTCCAATCAGTTATTTGTTTCTTATGCTAAATCCTTGCTAGGCACACCAGTCTCCAAAGTGACTATTTCTCGATGGATTTCTCAATGTATCCTTAAGATGTACTCAGACAAAGACATTTCTCCTGTGGGACAAGTGAAAGCACACTCCACTAGTTCCATGGCTACTTCTGCAGCTTTTTGGTCCAGGGTGATGTTCTTCGTGTTTCACTGTTGCAGTCATTACATTTGGGTAATCCTGCTGGCAGGTTGCCCTCAGTCGGCCTGAATTCCAAAGTCTTGGGTCCTTTGTGGGCTGCTGTTGCCTCTTCCCTGACGTCAGGTCATCAGGGGTATAAAAGAAGCAGCCAACGCCATTTTTTCAGTCTTTCTTGCCGCGCGGTGCCTGAAGCAGAAGCAGTTTGCAAGTGCCGGTTGGCCGACTCCTGAGATTTTCGTGTTCAAGTTTCAGACCCAAAGTCTTCAGTAAAGCTAAGTACCCCATTGGGGAAACTTTTTTCCTGCTCCAGACTGATGTCAGAAAAAGTTAATAACTGTATTTCTTGTGGAAAGCAAATACCTCATAAGGACTTTCATTCTTACTGCATTCCTTGCCTAGGCCCTGATCACAACATTTCTGGTTGTCAGTTTTGTGCTAGATTTAACCAACACACTATTAAGCATCTGTATGATTTTGCTTTAAACTATTTTGGACGCCGGTTTAATTATCCAGAAATGTCGTCAGATAGCCACCCGACTACCGGAGTTCACAAAAAATGCAAAGAAAAGGAGAGAGATATACAACAGAGGTCCAAAATCGATGATGAAGCTTCTCCTAAGCCAGTCGCCAGTTCGCCGGTTCTCAGTGAGGCGCTTTCGCAGCCCCTGATGCCCGCTACTTTAGAGTCGCAGGCCCCTACCGACCCCCACGTGCAGTCGGCTATGCTGCTGGAAACTCAAGGTATTGGAGCCTTGGACACTATTCCCTCAGATGTGTCCAGAGTCGCTGAGCAGGCACCGGCTTCTGAGACCTAAACATCTTTACATTAAACCAACTTCAGCTTCAAAGACAAAGACGAAAGCACCTTCTAAAGCAAAGAAACAAACTCATGAGCAACGTGGGCAGGCCTCTATGCCCAAAAAACAGATGCTCAAAATGGCCGAAGACTTGATTACCTTGATCAGGGGTTCCCATCCCCCTCCTGATAAGAGGCCTAGGCAAGAGACTGACTATGAATCTTCAGATCAGGTTTCTATTTCTTCTGATTCCTCTTCTGATCAAGAATATTCTCTTCCCCCCTATGAGGATTCTGATGCTGAAGAAATCTATACCTTCAGCTTCTCTTCCAGAGGACTATTCTTTTGGCGAAACCTTGCATGCCATGAGGGAGCATTTCCACTGGGAGAGCCAAGATTTTTCAGAATCTAAAAAGAAGCTCAGGGATTTCCTTTTACTACCTCAACACAGGCCTCTAGCCATTCCACCTGTGTTAGACATTGTAGATGTGTTTTCGGAGTCTAGTCTGACCCCTGACTCCTTACCTTCAGCTCCTGTTAAGCCTGACAGATATTACAGGGTTCGTGACTCTCATAAATTCCTTTTTAAAAACCCTGCTGCTGACCCAGAAACTATTTCCCAGGGTCCCAAAGGAGTTAAGGCTTCCGCTGCAAAAAATCCTACCCCCTCCGCCAGGGATTCTAGGGCACTGGATAGATGGGGAAAAAAGGTTTACACATCTGCTACCTTGGCTATAAGGGCCTTAAACTGTCAGTTTCATATGCTCAAATAGCAGCAACATGTCATGGCATTGCTTAAACAGAAAATTATGTTAAACTCTGAATGTGCAGAAAACAAGGAAATGCAGGATTTATTGCATGCAGCTGAACAAGTTGGAAAGCATACTTTGCAATGTGGTTTTGATTCTTTGGAGGAAGGGCCACAGTTACGGGTTCTGTAATTAGGAGGCATGCTTGGTTAAAGGAACAAAATCTGCCTGATCATGTTAAAGTTAAATTATTAGATGCACCTTTACAGCATGATACTTTGTTTGGTGTTAAGGCAGAAGAGGTGTTAAAGAAAATGGAGGACAAAGCCAAATCTATGCAAGCTGTCAAATATTTTTTACAAGTACAGCCACCTAGGTTTAGTAGACACTGGCCTACAAAGAATTTGTCCTTTCCTGTGTCAGGCAGACCTCAGAGGGGCAGATCCAGACGCCCTAGAGGCAGATCCCAGGTGCAAGGTTCATACAGGTCAAAGCAATGGGGTGCTTCTACCTCCAAAGTTGGAGAAGACAAATCACAGCCATACAGGAAACAGTCCCAATGACTTCACCCTGCCGGTACCAAGCACTTATGTCCTGGCAGCACCCTTAGGGGGAAAATTAGTACTTTTTTCTCAAAATTGGCACATTATAACCCAGGACAAGTGGGTTCTAAATATAGTGTCACAAGGCTACAAGTTCCATTTCCATACCCTGCCAAAGGCAAACGGCTGGCCAGATCTCCCAAAAAAATCAATGGGCAGAGGCGCAAAAACAAGCATCATCCCTCATAGACATGGGGGCCATTCAGCAAGTACCAGAGCAAGAGCAGGGACAAGGATTTTACTCAAGACTGTTCTTGGTACCCAGAAAGGACAAGGCCTGGAGACCAATACTGGACCTATCTATCCTGAATACATTCCTGGATATACCAAAATTCAAAATGTTAACTTGGCAGCAGCTTCTGCCCATGCTGGGCAAGAATGCCTGGCTTGTGACTTTAGACCTAAAAGAGGAATACCTGCATGTCCCAATCAGACAATCATGCAGAAGATACCTCAGATTCAAGGCTGGCTCAATGCATTACCAATTCTCTGCACTGCCCTTTGGCTTATCTACTGTGCCCAGGGTCTTTACAAAGTGCCTGGCACCAGTAATTGCATACAAACATATCCTTACTTGGACGACTTTCTAATTCAAGCAGAGAACAAGGACATTCTTCTTCAGCATCTGGCGTTTGTGAAAAGACTTCTAACATGCCTAGGGTACACAGTCAAAGAAATCAAAACTGGTACCCTCGCAAGAGATAATATTCCTGGGTGTAAGCTTAAATACAACTGCCCAGATGGCTTATTTCATGCCAGACAAACAAAGGCAACTGATTACCTATTTCAAAATGTTGGCAACAAAGGCCCAGTTATCTGCAAGAAAAATTCTGCAAGCTTTGCGCTTCATGGCATCCTGCATCTTACTGCATATGCATTCCTTGCCTGCTACAGGAGTTTCGATGGTGGACGAAGGCTTGTCACCAGAACAAGGGACAGCCATTCACATTACCCCCAGCCAGGCAGACACTAACAACAGATGCTTCAGATTATTCCTGGGGGGCCCACATGGCAGGAAGATGCATTCAGGGCACATGGCCCTCAAACCAAATGCATCTACATATCAATCAAAAAGAGATGCTAGCTGTTCAAAATGCCCTGACAGCCTTCAAGGACTTACTTCATCTGGGACAACTACTGATAAAGACAGACAACACCACGGTCATGTGGTATGTAAACAAGCAGGGGGGTACACATTCTTACCCCCTTTGCAGACTAACCATGACGTTGTGGGACACAGCATTGACTTACCAAGTATATCTACAGGCACAGTTCCTGCCAGGAAAGGAAAACACTCTGGCAGACCAACTAAGCAGAAACCTCATGGATCCCCACGAGTGGCAGCTGGATCCACAAGTCTTCAGCATGATAACAAGGAAATGGGGATGCCCGAACATAGATCTATTTGCCTCCCCTCACAACTATCAACTAAAAAGATTCTGCACAAGGACTTACCACAAACAAGCATTGAAACTGGATGCCCTATCTTTCAGCTGGAAACACCTATCAGTATATGCCTTTCCTCCACTGCCTCTCCTTCCCAAGGTACTCCTAAATGTCAGTCAGGAGAAGCCAAAGATGATACTGATTGCCCCAGACTGGCCCCGCCAGTACTAGTATCCAATCCTAAAGAGCTTGTCTCAATGCGCAGCTTGGACCTTACCTCAAATACCTCGTCTGTCAATGCAAAATAATCATATCATGCACAGCCAGCTCAGTACTTTAAACCTGGCAGCATGGCGGATAATGTAGTCATACAAAACACACTTCTCAGTAAAGCTGTGATAGATGTCATTTTGGAAGCCAGAAAGCCTAGTACTAGAAAATCTTATGCTGGAAAATGGAAGAGATTCTGTGCTTGGAACTAGGCACAAGGAGCTGATGCAGCTGTTCCAAATATTCCTCAGATTTTGCAATACTTAACTGAGATGCTGGGCAAAGGCTTTTTCATCAATTAAAATTCATGCCTCTGCCATTTCGGTTCATTACAATACAGAGCCACCAATCTTTTCTCATCCTTTATTAAAGCAGTACCTCAGAGGAGCCAAAAACTAAAGGCCTCCAAGGAGATCACCAATGCCTGCATGGGACCTCAACTATGTCTTGGAAAAACTCACCCTGCCTCCTTTTGAGCCAGCTGCTACTGCTGATATAAAGTTTTTATCTTGCTCCTAGCAATAACTTCTGCAAGATGGATTTCAGAGCTACAGGCACCCATGGCTGTGGAATTTTTCATCATGTTTTATCCAGACAGGGTCTCTCTGAGGATAAACCCAACATGTATGCCTAAGGTGGTGTCCAGTGTGGCTCTTAACCAAACTATTCATCTGCCAACTTTTTATCCAAATCCACAGAACAAGGGGGAGAGAATTTTGCATTCTTTGGACGTACACAGACAACTTAGATTCTACTTGGACAGCACCAAAGTTTTCAGGAAGACAGAGCAATTACTAGTGGCATATGCAGCAGGATCACAAGGAAAGGCTATCTCAAGGCAGACTATTTCAAAGTGGATAGGCCACTGCATTCGTTTCTGCTATTTACACCATGGCAAGCCAGAGCCTAAGGGCATTGGGCCACATTCAACTAGAGCTGCAGCCACTTCAGCAGCTTTTCTCAAGGGAGTACCAACCAAATACATATTAGAGGCTGCTACTTGGAATTCAGTGCACACCTTTACAAAGCACTATCATTTGCCACTCTACTCTAAATCCAGGGCAGGTTTTGCCACTGCAGTTCTGCAGGGCCTCATTAGCCGCTCATAATGCTGTTTAGTTCCTGCCTCCCAACCATAGCTTTGGGACTCTACCCAAATGTAATGACTGCAACAGTGAAACACGAAGAACATAGTACCATTGTGTACACTTACCATAAATGTAGATGTTAGAGTGTATTCATTGTTGCAATCCAGGTTACCCACCCGCCATCCCCCTTTTTTCTGCTGGAACTTTTCTTTCCTTCTCTGACTTACACAACCTATGTGGTGCATTTGCTTGTAGATGAAGGTAAAGTTTATATTGGTGTATGTATTTTTATATAGATATAAATTTTGGCTACCCTTTTAGGGGGCACCTGACATCTGGGGCAAGAAAAACTGAAGAAAATGGCGTTGGCTGCTTCTTTTATACCCCTGACGACCTGACGTCAGGGAAGAGGCGACAGCAGCAGACACAGGACCCAAGACTTTGGAATTCAGGCCAACTGAGGGCAACCTCCCAGCAGGATTACCCAAATGTAATGACTGCAACAGTGAATACACTCGAACATCTACATTTATGGTAAGTGTACACAACTGTACTTTTCTGGATGATGATTGTTTTGTGGCTTCTTGGTCCTCATCTCACACTTTTATTTCACATTACAAGCCAGTCATGGTATCTAGAGGTAGAGAATCCTTTGGCTCTGTGGTGCTCCGGAATATCATTCCATGAGGGCCGCCTAGGGGGTTGATGGCTGGGGACTCTGTCCCACAGGTTGATGTCCAAATGAAGTCAACTACTTCAGATAAAGAAGTTTTGTACTCACCATGACATTCTATGTACTTCATTTGTCTTCAACCGTCCCTCCCTCCTTCCCCCTGAGCTTATCTGTAATTTTATTATTCTGGTATGTAGGAGAAGGCACTTCTGCGGTTCTCCTGTTCATGCTTGCTAGGTTGGTGAATAACCTCTTGTGGTAAGGTCTTATTGGGTCGGGGTTGTGTTAGGATGCAGCAAATGAGATCTGAGGGAATGAAGGAGATGGAGGTGTATTATGGATAAGGGGAGGAGCTTGAAGCTCGTATCAGAAGCTGGTGAAGCGGCCATCTCGGATCCGATCCAGATCCGAATACCCACAGGTTGAAGACAAATGAAGTACAACTACTCAGATGGAACGTTATGGTGAGTACATAACTTCTTTTTTCCTACAAATGTGAGAGAAAAGGACAGCCATTGTCAAAGCAGACTATTTAAAGCTAGTTGTGTCACACTATTCATTTGACCATAATGAACCACTTCCAGGCAGGTTTAGAGCCAGGTGCGCAAGGGCTTTAACTTTTTTGTTGGCTTTCCGGAAGGGGATGGACTCTAAAAGTTTTTTAGAGGCAGCAACCTCATCGTTTTTACAAAGCAGTACAAACTGGATTCCTTTTCCAGATCCAGAACAGGCTGTGTTAGGACAATTCTCTAGGGGCTTTTGGAATTTTGGCCTCCTTACATTTTTAGTTTTCTTAAACTATGGTTATTTACTCGTATAGCTTAGGCTACTGTAATAGTGATTTCTATCTTGAGCGTAGTATGCTTGTGTAAGTAAGCTTAATGTAATAGTAGATGTTTTTTTTAGATCATTGCAGTAGATGTCCCCCTCTAGCTACCTTATTTTGGCCATTTTTTTCTTAATGGTTTGCCAGGGTATGGATGTGCATACTGTTTTGTATATAGTTTAATTTTGTTTGTTTCCTGTCATTGTTCTTTTGGGGTTCATGACTCCCTTTCTGACAAAATGTGCCCTGAAGGTTTTTGTGCTCCAACTTTTTTATGGAGCTCCCTTTGAGCTCCTGATAGATAGAATGCATGGAAGCTTTGAAAATCTGTCCAGTCATGAGGGGTAGGACCCATGTAATATAGGTTACTTCAACAGTGATCTATTAGAACATCCACTGTTATGGTAAGTTTCCATGTAGAACTGTACCTTCCATCTTCATTACAAAAAAGAACAAAACCAGCAGAACAGTCAGCAATCAAACCTTTCCCAATCTACATACCCCCCTTTTTGTCTATAATATTGTGCTTCATAGGTCCCCCACTACAGAAGTCTTTTAGTATAAATACTGTTAGGACTGATGAAAGAAATGGCCCCATTTCTACCAGTTTTCTAACATTTCCTTTGCTATTTTTTTTGTTCCAGTTAATCTTTCTTCCTCGTTTCATTTCTTCAGTGCGCAAATCTGTATTCCATTTTTTTTCAGAGTTGTTCCTTTTGAAGAAAAGTAGTGAGTTTACTTTGTTCTCCTGTTTCCCTTTCCACTTAAACTCGCACCATTTGTTTTCCAATGTAATTACTTGTTGAGAATTAAAGATAATTACTGTAATGGAGTACAGCAGTTAAACAAGTTTTATTTTTGCTGTACTTTGTCAGTGATCTTCCAGCTTATTTCAGATAGTTTTGCTACTCTTTTTTTGTTCACTCATTAAGCTGTTTAGATTTTTTATGCTGCTGTTAGTCATTCAGCTGAGTATCTTCAGATTATGAAGCTGCTTCTGTTGCTGTTTTGCTACTGTATATTACTGGAGGTGAGAAAGAAAGAGAATTCAGAAAGTACAGGTATACAGAATGAAGATTCATATCAGCACACAGAATGTGTTAAGTGCCTCAGACAAGTAAGTTCCTCAACATACTTTGAGAGTTGTGCTGCTTAAGCCATCAAATACTGAAGTGCTCGGAAATATGTCAGCTAGTGAAGAGGAAAGCTACTCTTGTGTCTGAGGCTTCTGTGGTCAGAGCCTCAGCTAGTAGTTCTGCAGTTCCCAAGCTGGTAGAGCACAGAAATAGTTCATACCCCTGCAGCAGTACTCTTTTTTTATACTCACAAGAAGCCCAAGTTAGGAGTTTTTGCTGTCCTATGTGGTTATCTGTGTCTTAAAAGACCTAGGCTTCCTTCTACCAATGGAGCAGTTTGTTTTGGTTTGCTTGGAGATGGTACGTAGAACCACACATCCCCATTCATTTCAGGGAGGCCCATTTCTGTCAGTCTTGATTACATTTAAAATGTATCTTTCCATTCTGATTTTGCAGCCCATGTGGTCCCAGGCCACCTCTGCAGTTAACAGCAGGACAAGCTTGAATTCTTTCTTTGCCTTACATTTTGCAGCTCATCAAAGACTTTCTTCACTGGGGTCTGTTCTGGTCCCAATTGCATGAGCCTGTCAATCAATCCACCAGTGTTGACACTGAATGTGGTTTCAACCAAGGAGCCACAGCTCTTGACGCTTTCTTACAGTGTTGCTGTCATCTCTGCTTTCTAACACTTGGACCTTCATTTGGGACCCCTTGATATCAATTTCCTTTGTTGATCTTTTGGGGGTCAAAGGCAATCCCACTGCCTGCAAGTGTGACCATTCAATTACCAAGGCTTTTCAGACATTGACATTTGGGTTCTTAATTATTATTTTGCTGTTGATGGCCCTGCCATCCTAGATCACTTGAGGTCAAGCTCAGATGCTCACAATTTCCCTCCTGGGTCCTTTGATCTGGACTTTCCTACATGTACCTCCAAAGCATAGATGTCTGTTATAACCTACTGATCTTGCATTTATGGTCATCGCTCTTGTATTTATGGTCCTCTCTCTTTAGAGACAGAGGAACTGGTAGACCTTCTCAATGCGTCACTGTTTATGAAGAGCTTGAGTCATCCTCCTCGTCAGAGCTTTCCACTTAAATACTTGGTAGTAAAGCACTGTGCAAGAGGAATCCCCTCGACTCACCAGTGGAGTCTTCAGCCTGCATGTTGTTGAGGATGAAGATGCCATTCCAACTAGATCATCCCATATTTGGGGGGGGCTCCTTGAGATGTTTAGGCTCAATGTAGGATGGCAAAAGAAAAAAGGTATTACTGAGAAACCACAAAACACGGAGCCTGAACACACACTGTTGCACCAGATAACTTGAAGCCACGTACTAGAATAATATAAAAACGTTCAATAATCAAAGTTGTTTGATTAAACGTTTAATTGTAAAATCCACTTTTCGTCAAGGAAACACCTCCGCTTCTTCAGAACAAACGGTCAGGCATTGTAATCCAGCCCATTTTAAATACAATAAAACCTGGTCACATGTTTAAATAAATTAATTTAAATTAAATACGTTGACATTTAAAAAATCTTTTAGTCCCTACAGTTTCATTTCTACCTTTAATATTGATTCATTTGAAGTATCAAGCATTATTCAAAAGAATTGGAACATCTTTATGAAAGATGGCCATCTTAGGGACTTATTTCCTTCATTACCTAAAGTGGTTTTTAGGAAAGGAAATAACTTGAAATCTATTCTAGAGACCAAATTTAGGACCCCTAGTAATAGAGATGGGATGTTTAAGTGTGGTATGTGCCGTATTTGTAAATATATAGACACAAACACTAATTTACTATAGGTAATAGGAAATTTAAAACACCAGGAAGATTTGATTGTTCGAGTAAACAGGTTGTCTATCTAGCCAATTGTTCACTTTGCCCAGCTTTCTATATTGGAAAGATGGATAGAAAGCTGGGCAAAAGAATCTATGAACATATTTATTGTATAGATTTATTGTATAAATTAGAGAATGCATTGGCTAGACATGTGAATGAGCATCCAGGCCACACATTCAAATTTGGAGTTATTCACCAATTAAGAAGTGATGGGAGGGGTGGACCAGAATCATTAAAATTAGAAAAGAGCGAATTAATTTGGCAATTGAGGTCAAATGCCTGCCAATATCCAGGTTTAAACGAAACATGCTCAATTATGTGCATTCTGCGGTTAAAGAATTTAATGAGATAAAGTAAGTCATTAAAAAATAAATACGTGGTGCTTACATTGGGGTTAGGAATACATTATATTTCTAATATTCTATTAAATGTGAGCTATACACAGAAGTTTAGGAAGCGAATCACTAATTTTATACTAACTTTATAGGAAGGGAATTCCTGTTGTGTGGGTGTATACACACACATACATATATTGTTTATGATATATATATGTTTTATAACATATAGTTGGTGTAAATTTTATAATTTGCAACATTTTCTGGATATATATTTTTGGATATGAATTATATACACGTTTGTGTGCTGTACAATGTTTCTTGACAATGTTTTTTGACATATGGGTATTTTTTGCCACATGGGTACTTTTTGATCATGTAATATGCGTACACTTTACGTGATTACATAAGTAATATGTTTTTAAACACTTAATTTTGTATATGTTTATATTTTCATACGTCACATTTTAATTAACATATTTATAGTAACCTATTAACAACAATGGATTGTAACATAAATTATGTACTAAGTGTTGATATTTTTAAATGTCAATGTATTTAATTTAAATTTATTTATTTAAACATGTGACCTGGTTTTATTGTATTTAAATGGGCTGGATTATAATGCCTGACCATTTGTTCTGAAGAAGTTGAGGTGTTTCCTTGAAAAGTGGATTTTACAATTAAACGCTTAATCAAACAACTTTGATTACTGAATGTTTTTATATTATTCTAGTACGTGGCTTCAAGTTATCTGGTGCAACAGTGTGTGTTCAGGCTCCGTGTTTTGTGGTTTCTCAATGTAGGATGGCCACAAGAAACCCATCCTAGCCCAAGCTCATCTTAGAGGAGTCTTCCCAGTATCCTAAGTGTTCCTCTAACAAGATGTTTGGTTGGTGGCACAAACCACATGGAATAAACCCAACATGGTGACTGCAGCTCCACAGGGATTGGGCAAGATTCTCCAGTCCTGTTAAGATTAGACATGTTTAGTTAATACCCTTGAAGTAGACTCTGTTATTGCTGTGGTTACCTTAAAGAAGGTTCCACTCCTTGTAGCATGACTATATCCATCCAGTGACTAAAGAATACAGTGCACAGGGCAGGCTAGTGAGATGAGTTTACACATTCACACCCTTCACTCTGGGGGGTGTTATTTATATGGCGCATGTCACTTCCAGAGGAACCTGGCTAAAGAGACTTCCTGGATTCTGGAAGGGTTATCAAAGGTGTCAACCCTGTGAGGTATATCCATTCTGAACATGTGCCTTACTCTTGGATGGTTCAGCCCATATCTATTAACCCCTTAGTGCAAGAAATCTGAACAAAGCCTAAAACAATGGGGGATAAAGGCCTAAAAATAGGGACACATTTGAAATATTGTGTTTATAAACCTGGAAAGCTGCTAGAATAACATGATTTGTTAGCATGCATTTTCTGAAGGAGGTGAAGTCTGAAACACAAATGTGCGTCATTATTTAGTAACTTCAGTCCTCAGTGATTTGCCAGAACACCATAAATTTTATGAGGAACAGACCAAAAATCTGGACATTTGTGAAAATCTAGACAATTGAGAGGTATGGCTCAACTAGGGAGACATATGCAAGCAATGCTGTTAGATGCCATGCTTGGCTTTTCCAAATGGACTTTGTTGATGACAGGCCAGTTTTGGAACTTCACATCAAAAGCATTAATGTTTTTGCCCTTCCCTCCTTATTCTGTGCAGCTTTACTTTTGCAACCTGAGCAGAAAACAAGATTTCTTTTCATAGGGGTCAGAGCTGAAATTATCCTGTCATCAGCAAATTCCATTTGGAAGAGCTGTGCATGGCAACATGTCTGCGTGTGCCACCCTGGTTGAACAAACAGAGATGTTATGAGTTAAACAAGTTAAACACAGGTCTAGATTGGATTTACTGCACAGGGATATCATCTGAGTTCCCTGTCAAAGAGTTACTTCGATTTGTCTAAAGATGGACACCTTGCTTTGTTAGCACTTCTCCTAAGGAAGAAATGACTAAGACATCAAATCTTTGGCATCCTTGTTGAGGATTCAGAAAAGAAGCTAAGCTCAGACCTTCCTGAGTCTTTTGGGATTGATCTTCATGATAGTCTTTGCAGTGCCTTTCACATGATTGGGGATGCTGATAATACTGGACTGGACAAAGAAGTCTGTGGTTGCAGTGTTATATTTTGGCACAAGAAGATCCAACAGCAGACCTCTTTCTTTTCACCCTAGATAAATGGACAGTTCCCACCAATGTCATTGTAGGTCTTCCCTTCCTATAGCCAAAACTGTTGCAGGTCGTGATAACTAATTTTTCACCAGTTGGATGGGGATCTCACCTCCTTTCCTACACATTTCAAGAAAAGTGTATGTCCTTCAAGGATGCATCTGCAGTCCTTACAAATGGGTAGTCCTGTCGTCAGGCAGCCCTTCGGTCGGCCGGATTCCAAAGTCTGGGTCTGGCTTCGGCTGGTGTCGCGCTTCACCCAATGTCATAGCTGCAGTTCTTCGGGTATAAAGGCATCAGCCAACGCCATTTTCCCCAGTCTTTCTTGCCGCGTGGCGCCCGAAGCAGAAGCTGTTCGCAAGTGCCGGTCGGTCAGAACCAGAGATTACTACTACCGAATACTACTTCGAAGACTTCTAAAAAGCTAAGTACCCCGTTGGGGACTCTTTCTTGCCTCAGCCGATGTCAGAAAAAGTGAATAACTGTTTAACTTGTGGGAAACAAATACCTCATAAAGATTTCCACTCTTACTGCTTACCTTGTTTAGGCCCAGACCACGACGTAGCAGCTTGTCTAGCCTGTGCTTCTTTTAACAGACGGACGCTTAGACGTCGGTCGGAATTTGCAGAACAGTTTTTCGGCTTTGATTTTGCTTATATCATGCCATCGGATCCTCCGACTTTACAAATAACCAAAAAACGCAGGGATAAGGACCGACACTCGCGGTTTCAGCCGAAACCGCGGTTAAGCCAACCGCGAGTGTCTCGGTTTCGGCTGAAACCGAGCAAGCGGTTCTTCCCCCAGCCGAAAACATGCCTTCTACCGAGGCCTCTTCTAACCTGGCGGAATCGGCTTCTGAAATCCAACCTGCTGTTGCGGTTTCTCAGGAATTATCAGACACTATTCCCTTGGATATTTCAACCCCTGCACGTGGAGCTGCTAGGCCTCCTGCAGCCATGTCTATTAAGGCCTTTGCCAGGGCTAAAGCAGCTAAAGCTTCAAAAACGGTGCCTGTCAAGCCCCCCTCTCACAGGCCCAGCACCAGTTCCCATATGCTTTCTTTGGCTGAGAATCTCATTTCTTTAATTCGTGGATCCCAGCCTCATCCAGACAGGACCTCTCATCCACCTCCAGAGAAGAGGCCTAGAGCAGAGCCCCCAGAGCCAGTATCCACAGATGATTCCTCTGATGACTCAGAACATACAGACCCTCCTGAGGCTCCTTATTCCCCTTACGAAGACTCTGATGCTGAAGAGTCCATTCCTTCAGCCTCTCCACCTGAGGAATTTTCCTTTGGGGAAACCTTGCATGCTATGAGGGAACAATTTCAGTGGCAGGGCCAAGATTTCTCAGACTCCAGAAAAAGGCTTAGAACCTTTCTACATTTGCCACAGCATAGGCCTTTAGCTATACCTCCAGTTCTTTCTGTTGTAGATGATGCATTTAATGATGCTTGCACTGCTCCTGATTCATTACCTCCGGCCCCTGCTAAGCCCGATAGGTTCTACAGGGTCCCGGACACTCATCACCATTTATACAAGGCTCCTTTTGTAGATCCAGAGACTATCTCCCAGGGCCCTAAAGCTGTAGCAACTACATCTACTAAAACCCTCCCTCTGAAAGGGAATCCAGGTCCTTAGAGAGATGGGGTAAAAAAGTTTACACTTCTGCTACTTTGTCAGCTAGGGCTTTGAACTGCCAATTTCATATGATTCAATATCAAGAGTTTATGCTAGACCAGTTAACTAAAAAGCTGTCCTCTGAAGAATCTTTAGATAAGAAATATGTTCAGGAAATGGTACATAACATACAGCAGGTTAGTAACCATTCTTTAAAATGTGGCTATGATGCACTGGAGGCTTCCTTTAGATCAGCCATGACTGGCACAGTTATCAGGAGACATGCATGGTTGAAAGAGCAGGCATTACCAGACCATGTCAAATCAAAGCTTTTAGATGCACCCATGGACAAAGTCAATTTATTTGGTTCCCCTGCACAGCAGGTACTAAAAAAGATGGAAGAGAAGGCGAAATCTGTACAAACAGTGAAAGATTTCTTACAGGTTCAACCTCCAAGGTTTAGCAGGAACTGGCCCTCCAAGAATTGGTCCTTTCCGGACTCCTCTAAGACACAGAGAGGCAGGAATAGGCGTTCAAGAGGCAGAAACCAATCCAGGGGTGCCTACAGGGGACGCCAGTGGCAGGGTAACAACCAGCGAGGCACAGACGCAGCCACCACCACTACAACAACACAATCACAGTGACTTGGCTGTGGCACAGCCTACCAGGGAACAACTGGAAGCACCCTTAGGCGAAAAGCTAACCTTATTTTCAAAGAACTGGCATTGCATCACAAGGGAAAAATGGATTTTGCAGACTATAGACCAAGGTTACAGGTTCCATTTCCATACTCTACCAGGAAAGAGAGGAATGCCAAACCTACCACCTACTCAAATGGCAGAAGCTCTAAAGCAAATATCTCAATTATTAAGAATGAGAGCTGTGGAAAAGGTACCATCTATGGAACAAGGAAAGGGATTTTACTCCAGACTCTTCCTGGTACCAAGAAAAGAGAGCAAATGGAGGCCTATTCTCGACCTGTCCGCTTTAAACACATTCCTCATTGTTCCAAAATTCAAAATGCTGACCCTACAGCAGCTTCTTCCCATGCTGGGCAAGGAGTCTTGGCTGGTAACTCTAGATCTCAAGGAGGCATACCTGCACGTCCCCATACGACCAAATTGCAGAAGATACCTCAGATTTCTTGCAGGATCAGAGCATTATCAATTCTCAGCATTGCCCTTTGGCTTATCTACTGCCCAGAGTGTTCACGAAATGCCTGGCATCAGTAATTGCTCATTGCAGACTTCAGGGAATTCAAATTTACCCCTACCTGGACGACTGCCTGATACAAGCAGACAGCAAAAGCAAGCTAACAGAAGACTTACAAAGAGTCATTTACCTGCTGCAAGCCCTGGGATATACAGTCAATATAAAAAAGTCAAGGCTGATTCCATCCCAAAAAATAACCTTTCTGGGTGCAGAACTGGACACATCAAAACAAATGGCATTCCTAACTGCAGAAAAGAAAGAGCAACTACCTCTCTACTTCTTGGCATTAACAAAGCAGAACCATCTAATTGCAAGAAAAGTACTGCAAGCCCTAGGCTTCATGGCATCCTGCATAATTCTGGTCCCTCATGCCAGACTGCATATGAGAAAGCTACAGTGGTACCTAAAGAATTTGTGGTCTCAACACAAGCACAGCCTAGAAACCAAAATTCCAATAATCCCATGCCTGAAGCAAGAGTTCCTATGGTGGGCTCAGGCCTGTCAATCAAACACAGGATTGCCCTTCTGCAACAGTCAACCAAGACAAACCATCACGACAGATGCCTCAGACCTCGGTTGGGGGGCACACATGCTGGACAAGTGCATACAAGGCTTATGGACTCAAGACCAGCTGCGCCTGCACATAAATCTAAAGGAAATGCTGGCAGTAAAATTGGCAATCCAGTCATTCAGACCATTTCTCCAAGAAGGTCAGTTGATGATAAGGACAGACAACACCACAGTTATGTGGTACATCAACAAACAGGGAGGCACACATTCGTACCCTCTATGCCGGCTGGCACTGGACCTATGGGATGTGGCTCTGAGCTACAACATTCAGTTACAAGCAATTTTTGTACCGGGAAAAGAAAACATTCTAGCAGACATATTAAGCAGAACTACCACGGATGCCCACGAATGGATGCTGCATCCGGACATCTTCAAAACCATCACAAGAGAATGGGGATTACCAGAAATAGACTTATTTGCATCCCCACTCAATCACCAGCTAAAGAAATTCTGCACAAGGACGTACCACCCACTTTCTTGGAAGGTGGACTCCCTATCTTTCAGTTGGAAAAACCTGACAGCATACGCATTCCCACCACTTCCTTTGATGCACAAGGTGCTTTTGAAGATCAAAGAGGAACGTCCAAGGATCATTCTGATAGCTCCAGACTGGCCAAGGCAACATTGGTACCCACTGCTGAGGAGCATGTCTCGGGAACAAATATGGGCACTACCCTTGATCCCATTGCTGTTAACACAGAACAACTACAACATCCTGCATCCAAACCTGAAAACTCTGCAGCTAACTGCCTGGAACATTACATAAGAACAATTAACCCAAATTTATCCCAAAGGGTTAAAGACATAATCCTTGAGGCTCGAGACCTTCAACAAGAAAGAATTATGCAGCAAAATGGAAAAGATATCTCATTTGGAGTACTGCAAAGGGAGAAGATGTGGCACTGGTAAACATAGCCAACATCCTGGCGTACTTGGCAGAGCTCTTCCATACAGGCCTGTCCTATTCTTCCATCAAGATACATGCATCAGCTATTTCAGCAGAATACAGCTTGGATCCACCTGTCTTCTCACATCCTCTGCTCAGGCAGTTTCTGAGAGGAATTAAAATGTAAAACCCCAGGAAACCACCATTGCCAGCATGGGACTTGAACTTTGTGCTAGAAAAATTGACACTTCCCCCTTTCGAACCAGCAGCAACAGCAGAATTACAATACTTATCCTGGAAGACTGCTTTCCTGCTGGCAATCACCTCAGCAAGAAGGGTCTCTGAACTACAGGCATTAATGGCAGTGCAACCCTTCCTGATCTTCCATCAAGATAGAGTGTCCATGAGAACAAATCCTACATTTATGCCTAAGGTGGTATCCAGAGTGTCTTTAAATCAGGCTATCCACCTACCTACATTCTTCCCCAACCCACAGAACAGGGGAGAAAGACTGTTGCATACCTTGGATGTACATAGACAATTACGCTACTACCTGGACAGGACCAAGTCCAATAGAAAAACTGACCAGCTTCTGGTAGCATATGCAACAGGAAAGGAAGGAAAACCAATTTCAAAACAGACAATCTCCAAATGGATAGGAAATTGCATTAGATTTTGTTACTCCTACCATGGAAAGAAAACTCCAGAGAACATCAGGCCTCACTCCACAAGGGCTACAGCCACTACCACAGCTTTCCTACGAGGAGTGGCTACCAAGGACATTGTAGAGGCTGCTACTTGGACCTCCGTGCATACATTTGCCAAGCATTACAATTTACCTTTATACTCTAGATCCCGAGCAGGTTTTGCCACTGCTGTTTTGCAAGGGATCCTAACTACACCATAATTTCTCCTTTTTTCCTCCTCCCCTAGTTTAGCTATGGTATTCTACCCATTTGTAAGGACTGCAGATGCATCCTTGAAGGACATAGTACAGTTTTGTACCTACCATAAATGTAGATGTCCGATAGGAATGCATCTGCAGTCAGGATTACCCACCCACCTTCCCTCTGTGGTACTCCTAGGGTATTTGCCATCCTTCAGCTAGCTTGGGGGGGATCTATTATGGTGTATTTGTTTGTATATATGTACATACATGCTTATTTTATGTGTTTACTCTCTACTATTTGGAAACATTGGCATTTATCCAAATTTAGCCATCCAAGAGGGCACCTGGCATCTGGGGCAAGAAACACTGAGGAAAATGGCGTCGGCTGATGCCTTTATACCCGAAGAACTGCAGCTATGACGTCGGGTGAAGCGCGACACCAGCCGAAGCCAGACCCAGACTTTGGAATCCGGCCGACCGAAGGGCTGCCTGACGACAGGACTACCCATTTGTAAGGACTGCAGATGCATTCCTATCGGACATCTACATTTATGGTTGGTACAAAACTGTACTTTCTGTTCTCTGGAGAATGGGTGCCATATAAACCAACTGGCTGTTTTGAGTAGTGCTTGCCGTGAAGGTATGGAGGAGAAGCTTATGCTGAGCCCTATCCCATCCGAGTCTGAAAATCAAGTCTGTTGTGTTGCACCAAAACAGAGTAAAAAAAAAAAAAAAAACCACTCATTCATGTCCTGTTGACACTGTAGTAGTGCAGATCTGGTATTGGAATATAAACAAGGGGCATACCTGTCTCATTGCTTCACATCCCACAAGATATAAATTCGCAGGCAGATTCCATGATCTGTTCCTCCAGTCCTTTTAAGGAGCTGAAGATTCAGAAGTGTTTTTCCGTCGGTGTCTTCAGAAAGCTGGGCATATCCTCGATATCATTGTGTTTGCCATAGATTTGTCCTTGCACTTTCTGCTTAGTGCAACAGGATAAGAGATGTTACCCATGAGCATTTTTTTCCTTCCCTTGACAGAAAATATTCCTTTATGCCTTCTCACCATTCCCTTGTAATTCCTTGCCTTACCATGAAACTCAGAGAAGAAGATAAAGCTCATCCTCACAAAACATTGGTGACCAAGAAGGGTGGGGTTTCAGGCTTTCCTGCTACATACAGTACAGAAAACTTTCATGTTAGAAATCGGGGAAATCTCTCCCAGTTGATATTGTTTTCATCCTCAGGCTGTGGCTGATGATTTAAATCCATTGGTTCTACCAGACCTCCTGGTCAGAGTGTTGAAACTCTTCCCGGTGACTTCAATTACTTCCATCTAGCAGATTTTGTCTTTTTTGGTATTACTCCATTTGGTCAATGCAAAGGTGATTCAATCAAAAATGGAATAAGGTTTCAGTATTGACAACGTATTACCATTGCTGTATCTGTGATTTAGACCATATTCAAAGTGCATCCTTTGTCATACCCATCACAAATTATGGATTGCAATGTTCTGGCTTAGCACAAGGCTGCTCTAGCAGCTCTTTTAAGGAAGTTTTACATTGTGGTCCTCCAAAGAAATCCATATAACTTGAAATTCATGATTGTTAGGCTTTTTTCCCATCTACCATTTGAGCCTGCAAGTTTGTCAGCTTTAAAGTTTAACTTCTGTGATGTAATGTTTTAGGTACCCATCACCTTTGCTTGCATGTTCTCAGAGCTTTATTACTACATTTTTAGGGAACCGTAATTGGGCTTTCATAAAGTTTCAAAGTTCCCTAGGATTAATCCAGGTTTTGTTTCAAAAGTGGCATCATAATTGCCCTTAGATCTGTGTATTCACCTCCTCATTTTATTTTTTGGAGTAGAAGTTAGGGGTTAAAGAGCCCTTCATGCTCTAGACTTGCACATCAGCTCAGTTTCTTCCAGAAATAAGAGCATGAATTCTGGAAGACTAAATAACTCTTCATCTCCTTTGCTTGTGGTGTGAAGGAGTGACATTTTTCAAGCAAATCTTCTCCAAGAAGACTGACCACTACATTTCCTTTTGAAATCAGGTGGCAAGTTCCCCATTGCAAAATGCTGCTGTCTAAAGCCACTCCACTAGAGATGTTGCTGCTTCCACCACTTACTTCAAGAAAGTACCTTTTGTAGGTATTTGTGCTGTGGGCACTTAATTATTAGGTCACCTTTATCAAGCTCTTTTGCTTGGACCCTTGACCTCCGGTATTGGGTAATATCTTTACTTCCTTTCTGCTTCTTGAATTGGCTTTCTGAGCTTTTGCCTTATGGCCATGTTCTCTCTCTTGCTTCTTTTTGGGATTTTAATATCGCTTGGGATTTTTATAACACATAGATCTGCAAGGAAGATTCATAATTTTAGATATAATGGAAAATTCTTAACACTTTTTTTCCTTGTCAAGATTCTTTTGTTGGCTTCTCATTACTCTGCTCAAATTCCTTTATGCATAGCTCCATCGTCCACAGGCTACCTCTACAGTCACCTCCCCAATTCCAACAAGAACATGCATGTTTCCTTGTACTGTATGCGTGTCTGTAATCTTGATTTGTAAGAATGTACTCCTTCACTAGTTGAGAGTGAACTAATGAGTTTGGAGGCTAGACATACTCTCCTAGTGTGCCATCTGATGTAATTTGTTATACTGGCATAGATCAGCATGCACCCTCAGGTATGTAAGTTTCAGGGAAAAAAGAAAGATAGGATATCTCATATCACAGAATGACCAAGGAAGGATGCTTCATAGATCAGCTTGTTGTTGCAGAAGCATGTATTTTGGTTATTGGGTCAATCCCCTGTCATTGCTTTTCTGGCAGATGAGGTGGTGTCAGAGGTGTTGTTGCCTCACCAGTGAGGTGGAGGCTGTGCTCTCACCAGTACAAGAATCAGATTCTGTTCTTACTTTTCTTGGTCCCAAAGAAGATTTGGATGTGGGATAGAGGGATGGGGATGGTGGATTTGTCCTATCCTGGACTTTGGCAACTTCATCAGTCATATGAAATATACCATGATGTTCTTCATCTCACATTGCTGCAGTCCTAACACTTGGGTAGTCCGCTGTCCCAGTCGGCCCGAATACCAAAGTATAAGGCTGACGTCGGTCAAGGCGCATTTGTCTGACATCAGGACGTCAGGGTACAAATGCGCATGACCGACGCCATATCCTCAGTCTTTTTTGCCGCATGGTCCGATGCAGAAGCAGTATTGCGAGTGCAGGTTGGCGTTCTGAAATTTTCTGAAGTCGGAGTTTCAGACCGAATCAAAGTTGGCTAAGTACCCGTTGGGGAATATTTTGGTTTTTCTTGCCTCAGTATTTAACCGGATGTCAGAAAAAGTGAATAACTGTATTTCTTGTGGGAAACAGATACCTCATAGAGATTACCATACATTGTGTATACCTTGCTTAGGGCCTGAGCACGACGTTGTTGGCTGTCGCTCTTGTGCTAGATTTAACAAACGCACTATTAAGAGAAGATTAGATTGTGCCAGGTTAGTTTTTGGGAAGCGTTGTAATTACAACATGCCGCCGGATGCTCCGACGCCCGCTTCATCTAAAAAGCGCAAGGACAAAGCAGCGGTTTAGGGTGGAAGACCCGCCTGTCCCGGACGCCGGTTCTTTAGAGGGCTCGGGAGCCGGTGGTTCTACCAGAAGTTCCTTTGGATTCTCAGGGGAGACTTTACTGTTACAAGATGTGTCCTCTCAGGAGGTAGGCCAGGCTGAAGGGGCTTCTCAGGTAGCTGTTCTCCCTCCCTTCCTAAGGTGGTTAGGCCCTCCCCTTCTGTTTCCAAGGCTCCTTCTAGAGGCAGGCCAGGGTTAACTTCAGTGGGGTCTCCCCTAGTTCTTCAGGGTCTCTGCCTAAGAAACATATGCTTAAAATGGCAGAAGATTTGATTACTATGATTAGAGGTTCTATACCCCCGATAAGAGGCCTAGGGTGGAACCTGAGCTTGAGAGTTTTGAGCAGTGTTCGAGGCTTCTGAGTCTTCGGCTGAAGACTTGCAGGAGTTTCCTCCTTATTCTGATTCTGATGTAGATGACTCTACACCTTCGCTTCTCCTCCGGAGGATTTTTCTTTTCAGAGACTCTTCATTCCATGAGGGAGCATTTTAAATGGGAAGGTCAAGATTTCTCTGATTCTAGGAAAAGGCTTAGGAATTTTTGTTTCTACCCCAGCATAGGCCTTTAGCTATACCTCCTGTTCTGGATGTGGTAGAGGATGTTTTTGCAGAGGCTTCCTGAACCCTGATTCTTTGCCTCCTGCCCCAGTTAAACCGGACAGGTATTATAGGGTGCCTGAAGCTCATAAGTATCTTTTAAGAGTCCTAGGGCAGACCCAGAAACTGTTTCTCAGGGCCCTAAAGGTGTTAAGGCTTCTCTTGTTAAAAATCCTGTTCCTTCTGATAAAGAGGCAAGGGCTTTGGATAGATGGGGAAAAAGGTGTATACTTCTTCCACTTTAGCCATGAGGGCTTTGAATTGCCAGTTTCACATGTTGAAATACCAAAATTATCTCCTTTCACAATTGAAGTCTAAGGTAGATGCTCTGGCGGAAGGTATTGAGTGTAAAGAGTTGCAGGATTTAGTTCATGTTTCTGAACAGGTGGGTAAGCATTCCTTGCAATGTGGTTTTGATGCTGTACAGGCCTCTTCGAGGGTGGCAGCCACTGGTTCTGTTCTTCGCAGGCACGCCTGGCTCAGGGATCAGAATTTAGCTGAACATGTAAAGACAAGGATTTTAGATGCTCCTTTACAATCTGATGTGTTATTTGCGCGCCTGTGGACGCAGTTTTAAAGAAAATGGAGGACAAGGCTAAGTCTATGCAGACTGTTAAAGATTTTTTGCAGGTTCAGCCTCCAAAGTTTAGTAGAAATTGGCCTACTAAGGGGTGGACTTATCCTTCTTATGATTCTCAGTCTAGGGGTAGATCTAGACATGGTAGGGGCAGAGCTCAAGGTTCTTTTAGGCCTAGGACAGGCAGTTCGCCTGCCCAGTCTTCTGGTGAGGGCAGGGGTCAGTCCTTTCGTAAGCAGACCCAATGACTTGCCTTTTCAGCTGCCAGAGCCTTCTCGCCTGGCAGCACCTTTGGGAGGAAGGCTGGCACTTTTCAAAGAAAATTGGAGTGTTATTACCCAAGACAGATGGGTATTGGATATCGCTCACCACGGTTACAGGTTTTATTTCCATACCTTGCCTCCTTTCAAAGGCATGCCAGACATTCCTCCTATACAAAGAAAAGAGGCTCACAAGCAAATTTCTCTGTTGCTCCAGATAGGGGCCATTCAGCCGGTTCCTGTGCCAGAAAGGGGCCTAGGATTTTATTCTCGCCTGTTCCTAGTACCAAAAAAGGGGAACACGTGGAGACCAATTTTGGATTTGTCTATCCTCAACACTTATTTGGACATTCCCAAGTTCAAAATGTTGACGTTACAACAGCTTTTACCTCTGCTGGGCAAAGATCACTGGATGGTAACTTTAGATCTCAAGGAGGCTTACCTTCATGTGCCTATCAGACTCAGTTGCAGGAAGTATCTGCGTTCCGAGCTGGAAATTCCCATTATCAGTTCTCTGCATTTCTCTTTGGCTTATCGGCTTGGCCCAGAGTATTCACAAAAGTTCTGGCTCCAGTTGTAGCTTTTTTCAGGCTAAAAGGAATACAAATCTATCCTTACTTGGATGACTGTCTGATTCTGGCTCAAGAAAAGGACGAGCTTCTTCAGCATCTGGAATATGTGATAGCAGTGCTAAGATGCCTGGGGTATTCTGTGAACGAAATAAAGTCCAGTCTAGTACCCTCTCAAGACATGTGCTTTCTGGGTGTGAGACTGAATACAGCAGCCCAGATGGCCTTTTTAACCCCGGACAAACAAAAGAGTCTATCCCTTTACTTCCATCAACTATCTCATCAGTCCGTGCTGACTGCAAGGACAGTCCTTCAAGCATTAGGGTTCATGGCATCTTGTATTCTGGTGCTTCCCAATGCCAAACTGCATATGAGGAAGCTACAATGGTATCTCAAAAATGTATGGACACAGCACTGCCAGGATCTGGACACTGTCATTCAAATAATACCTTGCATTCAAAAGGAATTTTTGTGGTGGGCTCAGGAATGTCACCTAAACAAGGGACTCTCTGTGACCCGCCAGAGGCGAGTCAGATTCTAAAGACAGATGCCTCAGACATAGCTTGGGGAGCTCATCTGAATGGAAAGTGGATACAAGACAAGTGGCCTGCCAGACTACAGCATCTACATATCAACATGAAGGAGATGTTAGCAGTCCAGTTTGCATTGATGGCTTTCAAGGAGTTACTTCTTCCAGGGCAGGTGTTGATTCTAACAGACAACACAACTGTCATGTGGTACATCAACAAGCAAGGGGGAACACATTCTTATCCTCTATGCAGGCAAGCAATGATTTTGTGGGAGACTACGCCAGCTTGCAGCTTACTCTTCAGGCAAGGTTTCTGCCAGGAGCACAGAACTCCTTAGCAGATGTGTTAAGCAGGCAAATCATGGATCCCCACGAGTGGAAACTGGATCTTCATGTATTTCAAAAATTGACAGTGTCATGGGGAACTCCAGACATAGATCTGTTCGCTTCTCCACTAAACCACCAGCTGCCAAAGTTTTGCACGAAAGGTTTCATCACACAGCTTGGAAAGTGGATGCTCTTTCGCTCAGTTGGGAAAATCTTCATGTGTATGCCTTTCCACCTCTGCCTCTCCTCCCAAAGGTACTCCTAAAGGTCAGACAAGACAAGCCAAGGATGATTTTGATAGCTCCGGATTGGCCTCGCAACACTGGTACCCATTACTGAGGAATCTGGTAAGAAAGCCTCCATGGCCTTTACCTTTAATTCCACACCTTTGTCTCAGAGAGACGGTCATCTACTCAATGTCAAGCTTCACTCTCTTCATCTAACAGCCTGGCATATTCTGTTTTGAACCACAGCAGGTCTCAACTTCCTCAACAAGTTTTGAATGTGATTATGGAAGCCAGAAGACCTAGTACACGAAAGTGTATGCAGAAAAATGGAAGAGATTTTTATTTTGGAGTGCAGCAAAGGATTTGGATGTTTCTGAGCCTAATTTGAGTGGGGCTCTTCAATATCTTACTGAGCTATTGGACAAAGGTTTGTCTTTCTCTTCCATTAAGATTCATGCTGCAGCAATTTCAGCTCACTATGATTGTGACCCACCATTGTTTTCTCATCCTTTGTTCAAGCAATTTCTTAGAGGGGCAAAGAATATAAGACCCCCGTAGAGCTCCTACTCCTGCTTGGGACCTCAATTTTGTGTTGGAGAAACTTACTCTACAACCTTTTGAGCCTCATGGCTACTGCTGAGTTGAAATACTTGTCATGGAAGACTGCTTTTGTTGGCCATTACTTCTGCAAGAAGGGTTTCTGAATTGCAGGCCCTTATGGCGGTTGAGCCTTTTTGATTTTTCATAAGGATAGGGTATCATTACGCACTAATCCTTCATTTATGCCTAAGGTGGTTTCTAGTGTGGCTTTAAACCAAACTATTCATTTGCCTACTTTTTATGCAGATCCCCAAAATAGGGGAAAAGATTTTGCACACTTTAGATGTACACAGGCAGTTGCGTTATTATTTAAGCAGGACTAGGATTTTAGGCAGTCTCAGCAGTTGTTTGTTTCTTTTGCTTTGAGTTCTCAGGGCAAGCCTGTGTCAAAACAAACTATATCTAAGTGGATTGGGTTTTGCATTGCATTCTGTTACTCCCATCATGGCAAGGAGATTCCAGCTGGGATTAGGCCTCATTCCACTAGGGCTACTGCCACTTCAACAGCATTTCTAAGGGGGTGGCAACTAAGGATATTTTGGAGGCAGCTACTTGGAGTTCAGTGCATACTTTCTCCAAGCATTACCACCTTCCTCTCTATTCTAAGTCCAGGGCTGGTTTTGCCACTGCTGTGTTGCAGGGCATTTTGGCAGCTCCTGCTTCATTATAGTTTAGCCATCCTCCCTTACCTCTGCTTTGGGATTCTACCCAAGTGTTAGGACTGCAGCAATGTGAGATGAAGAACATAGTACAGTTTTGTACCTACCATAAATGTAGATGTTTGAAGATCCACATTGCTGCAGTCCAATTTTCCCTCCCTCCTTCCCCTCTGTGTTTAGGGGTGGTTGTGTGGGTGAGGTTCTGTTTTTTGTAAATTTGTATATATTGTACATATATTAGGTACAGGAGTGTTTTGGTGTTTTTGGGTTTTGGCCTTATCTTTTTAGGGTCTTCTGACATCTGGGGCAAGAAAAGACTGAGGATATGACGTCGGTCATGCGCATTTGTACCCTGACGTCCTGATGTCAGACAAATGCGCCTTGACCGACGTCAGCCTTATACTTTGGTATTCGGGCCGACTGGGACAGCGGACTACCCAAGTGTTAGGACTGCAGCAATGTGGATCTTCGAACATCTACATTTATGGTAGGTACAAAACTGTACTTTCTAGATTATTTTCAGATGATATTTTTTCTTTAGGAAATGTTTGTGTTTCTGTGCAGAACAGACATCTGCTGGTACATCCGTGTTAGTTTCACTGGATATGCCTGCACTTCTGGATCCTTCTCAGGGTCATTCCCATTTACAATACATACTGTAGCTTTTTGTTACAAAGTTTTTACCAAAGTTCTAGCCATTTGATTGTGCAGAAAGGATGACTCCTGGTATTCAAATATTTGAATATGTGACTGATGGTTACCACTTTGAGAAACTTCTCATTAGGAACCCCTACTTTGATTTTGTCATTGTTATAGCACTTGAGTATATGAACGTCATATGGGAAAATTCAGATGTGCTTCCACTGTAGAGAATTGCATTCACTGGGGCAGAACTGAGTCCTTACTACTTTATCCCCCCAAGGAAAAGGCCCAAGAGTGGGTACCTGTTTACACTTTATTGCTTCTTGCTGATTACTCGGTGGTCACTCATTTTTTCCGTTTCCCAACTCCAATTGTATAAAGGTGCTCCATTGAGTAGTACATTTTGAATGGCTTCAGAGTGAGTATTCTTTCATGGACCTTACTACTGTTGCTCCTTGGATTGGTGGGTATATCCCTACAACCTGTAGATGGGATTTCCTTTTTCCTAGGTAGCTCTCTCTGAGAACTTGATAGGTGTCTGTTTTGTAGCATGTGGAGCTATTTCAGGTTAAGCCTCGTCTAGTGGAGAAGAACACCCAAGCCAGGCTTTTTCTCATTAGCATTTTTGCACTTCAGGCATTGGAGAACCACTGGAGGCTGTTCTGGAGAAGCTGGACAGATGATCATTGTTCTTTTATCTGAATGAGTATTGGGTATGTGCATTTATGTTTGCTGCAAAGCATTATTGTCTGGCAATGGGGCATGTTTCTAATATTGGTGCACATTATAAAAGAGTGAGACATAATGTCAGACACCCGAAAATTGCAGTTTGGACTCTCTGCTGGAATTGTGTTTTGATGGGCCTCTGTACATCCTAAGATTGGTGTGTGTACTACTTGAGAAAATGCCATTCTTTGTAAATTAAACTCTCGATAAGGGCATAAAGAAGAGTATGATGCAAGTATTTATTTCATGTCAAGAGGAAACTTTCTTGTACACCGTTCCACAAAGCTTTAGAAAGAAAGACCAAGTTTCTTCCTGATAGTTTTTTGGAAGCCCAGGAGTGTATAGTTTCAGATACTGTGCCCTCTGTTTGTACCTGTGACTGTTCCTGTCCAGCAGGTAATGAGTAACCTGAACTTTAACTGGACAGCCATTGTTTTCGCAGGATTTGCTTCTTTAAGTAGCCCCCCCCACTCCATTTTATTTAAGTAAAGATCAAATTTATTGAATTCAGTCACAAAAGCAGTATGAAGTACAGAGGAATATCCATAAAACGAGAGAGAGAGATAATCTCTGAATATCCATCTGAAACAGATCTAACAATTTCTTCTTCTTCTCCATAGTTGTTTTGGGAGAAGAAAATTGCCATAAAATCTTAATGGCTTTTACAGTAAGCACATTAAAAATCATGCCAGGGGCCCTGTTTCATAGTATCTGTATCCTGCTTCATTTCCAGATTCATCCTATTTTAACCTGTCACATTTATTTTATATCTATATCTATAACCTGCACTTTTCATTTGTACATCAGTCAGAGATTCTATGTTGTCAAACGCATAAGCAAAGCTTGTAGTTCTGTATTTAAAGGACAGTCGCATTAAATTACTTTATTTGACCGCAGTGCTAAGGTTAACAAAGAACTCTACTGCTCTACCCATTTACTAGTTTCAGTAGCTCTTGATAACAGTACTGTACAAGATGTGCTCTTTTTGGTCAATGATGTAATAAAAGGTTTTTCATCTTAGCCTTTGTATATATTTTGGAAACTTCATGAAGTATGAGACCACATTGACCTTTTCCCAGTAGCAGATTTCTGAGGTATTTGATACATATGCTGTAGCATTTGCAATTAAAGTCATGAAATTTATTAAAAGGGTCATATATTTTGGAACTTGTATGCTGCAATTTCTCTCTAGTTTCTTGTAAAAGGATTCTTTGATAAAAATCAACTGTTTGCAGAACCTGCTAACCAGATGTTCTTCGTGTTTCACTGTTGCAGTCATTACATTTGGGTAATTTGCTGGCAGGTTGCCCTCAGTCGGCCTGATTAACAAAGTCTTGGGTCCTGCGTCGGTTGCTGTCCCTTCTTCCATGACGTCAGGTTTTCTGGTATAAAACATGCAGCCGACGCCATTACATCAGTCTTTCTTGCCTCGCGGTGCCCGAAGCAGAAGCAGTTCGATTAACAAAGTCTTGGGTCCTGAGTCGGTTGCTGTCCCTTCTTCCATGACGTCAGGTTTTCTGGTATAAAACATGCAGCCAACGCCATTACATCAGTCTTTCTTGCCTCGCGGTGCCCGAAGCAGAAGCAGTTCGCAAGTGCCGGTCGGCCGACTCCTGAAATTTTCGAGTTTCAGAACCGAAGTCTTCAACTAAAAGCTAAGTACCCCGTTGGGGAAACTTTTTCTTGCTCCTTACCGATGTCAGTAAAAAACGCATAGAAAAAGACAATGACAGACCGTCAAGGTCCAAAACTGATGACGACGCTTCTCTTAAGCCAGTCGACAGTTCACCGGTACTCAGTGAGGCACTTTCGCAGCCCCTGATACCCGCTACTTCTGATTCGCAGGCCTCTACTGAGACCCATTCGGAGTCCGGTATGCCGCAAGATGCTTCAGTTATAGAACCTGTGGATGTCTCTACCTTAGATGGGTCCAGAGCAGCTGTGCAGACACCGGCTTCTGAGGGTGTTTTCAAGCCTACAGATTTGTATATTAGACCGATGCCATCTTCAAAACTAAGGCCAGAATCTAAATCTATGTCTAAAAACCGATGCCTGGGCCACATGTGCAGGCCCCTATGCCTAAAAAACAAATGATCAAAATGGCTGAAGATTTAATTACTCTGATCAGGGGTAGCCAACCCCCTCCTTCTAAGAGGCCTAGGCAAGACATTGATTATGAATCTTCTGAACAGGATTCTCTTTCTTCTGACTCTTATAATGAACAGGATTTGTCTATTCCTACTTATGAGGACTCTGATGCATAAGATTCCATTACTTCTGCTTCTCCACCTGAGGATTTTTCTTTTGGGGAAACTTTACATACCTTAAGGGAACATTTCCACTGGGAAAGTCAGGATTTCTCTGAATCTAAAAAGAGACTTTGGGATTTTCTTCTTTTTCCTCAGCATAGGCCTTTGGCTATACCTCCTGTTCTAGACATTGTTGATGATGTTTTTTCAGAATCTATTATGACTCCTGATTCTCTGCCTCCTGCTCCTTGTAAGCCAGACAAATACTACAGTGTTCCTGACTCCCACAAATTCCTTTTCAAAACTCCTATTGCTGATCCTGAAACCATATCTCAGGGTCCCAAAGGCATTAAGGCCTCTACTGCTAAAAATCCTACCCCTTCTGATAGAGATTCCAGGGCGCTGGATAGATGGGATAAGAAGGTTTAAATGTCTGCAACCTTGGCAATCAGGGCTTTAAACTGTCAGTTTCATATCAAACAGAAACTTATGTTAATCTCTGACTGTATGGAAAATAAAGATTTGCAGGATTTATTACATTCAGCTGAACACGTTAGGAAACATACTTTGCAATGTGGTTTTGATTCCTTGGAGGCCTCTTGCAGGGCTGCTGTAACTGGATCTGTGCTAAGAAGGCATGCTTGGCTCAAAGAGCAAATTCTGCCTGACCATGTTAAAGCAAAATTGTTGGATGCTCCTTTACAACAGGACCGTCTCTTTGGTAAAAAGGCTGAAGAAGTGTTAAAAAAGATGGAAGATAAAGCTAAATCTATGCAAACTGTGTAAGATTTCTTACAAGTGCAACCTCCAAGATTTAGTAGGCACTGGCCTACTAAGAACTGGTCTTTTCCAGTCCCCTCGAGAGCCGCTCAAGTTAAATCAAGGCATTCCAAAGGCTCCAAGTTTCAGTCACAAGGAACTTTTAGAACAAACCAATGGGGTGCCTCCACCTCCAAATCTGGAAACAACAAGGCACCTCCCTATGGTAAACAGTCTCAATGACTTCCATCTACAATCACCAAGCACTTACCTTTTAGCCCCCCCTTTGGGGGGGGAACTGGCACTTCATGCACAAAACTGGCAACTTATTACCCAGGACAAATGGGTTTTAAGTGTAGTAACCCAGGGATACAGATTTCATTTCCACACGTTGCCAATCCCAAACGGATGGCTAGATCTGCCCCCAAATCGGTGGGCAAAGGCCCAGAAACAAGTTCTGTCCCTCATGAACATGGGGGCTATTCAACCAGTACCAGAAGAGGAAAAGGGGCAAGGTTTCTATTCAAGACTTTTCCTGGTACCCAGAAAAGACAAATCATGGTGTCCAATTCTGGACTTGTCCACTCTAAACACATTTCTGGACATTCCAAAATTCAAGATGCTGACTCAACAGTTACTTACCTAGACTAGGCAAATATGCCTGGTTGGTATCTCTAGACTTAAAAGAGGCTTGCCTGCATATCCCAGTCAGGGAATCTTGCAGAAGATACCTCCACTTCAATGCAGGCTACTTGCATTACCAGTTCTCTGCACTGCCCTTTGGCTTATTTACTGCACCCAGGGTCTTCACAAAGTGCCTGGCACCAGTAATTGCATTTTGCAGGCAAAGAAATATTCAAATATATCCATACCTGGACGATTGTCTAATTCAGGCAGAAAACAAGGACATTCTTCTAAAGCATCTGGCGTTTGTAAAAAGGGTTCTAACTTGTCTAGGGTACACCATAAACGAGAATAAATCACAACTGGTACCCTCTCAAAAATTACATTCCTGGGTGCAAGCTTGAATACAACTGCCCAGATGACTTACCTTATGCCAGAAAAGCAAATTCAATTGGTGATTTACTTCAAACAGGTGGCCACAAAAACCCTGCTATCTGCAAGACAAATTCTGCAAGCCTTGGGGTTTATTGCATCCTGCATTCTTCTAATTCCATATACAAGACTGCATATGAGGAAACTTCAGTGTTACTTAAAAAGTTTATGGAGTCAACATTGCCTGGAAACAATGATTCCTGTTAAACCTTGCCTGCAACTAGAGTTCCTATGGTGGGCAGAGGCCTACTACCAAAACAAGAGACTGCCATTCACTCCACCTCCTAGCGCCCAAACCCTAACTACAGATGCATCAGACTATGCTTGGGGGGCTCATCTGGCAGGAAAGTGCATTCAGGGCAAATGGAGCCCAAATCAAACGCATCTACATATCAATCAGAAAGAGATGCTAGCTGTACAGAATGCACTGACAGCCTTCAAGGACTACCTTCATCCAGGACAACTAATGATAATGACAGACAACACCACAGTTATGTGGTACATAAACAAACAGGGGGGTACACATTCCTACCCCCTTTGCAGACTAGCCATGGCATTGTGGAACATGGCCTTGACTTATCAAAATACAACTACAAGCTCAATTCCTGCCAGGAAAGCTAATAGCTCTGGCAGACAAACTAAGCAGAAATCTTATGGACCCACACAAATAGAAACTGGAACCACAAGTTTTCAACATGTTGACACGCAAATGGGGGTGCCCAGACATGGATCTTTTTGCCTCACCTCAGAACTATCAGTTGGACAAATTCTGCACAAGAATTCATCACAAAAAAGCTTGGAAAGTGGATGCTCTATCAGTCTATGCTTTTACCCCTCTGCCTCTGCTCTCCAAAGTCACAGGACAAACCAAAAATGATTCTGATTGCTCCAGACTGGCTTCGCCAACACTGGTACCCACTGCTGCGCAATGTGTCACACCTTCCTCCGTGGCTCCTGCCTCAGACACCTTACCGACTGTCTCAGCAGAACTACCAAATTCTGCACACTCCGCTCCAAACTTTGAATCTTGCAGCGTGGCTAATCAACTAATTTCACCCTTGGCATTCCTCAGCAAACCTGTGATGGATGTCATTTTAGAGGTTAGAAGGCCTAGTACTAGAAAATCTTATGCTGACAAATGGAAAAGATTCTGTGCCTGGAAACAATCACAAGGAATAAGCACAGCAATGCCCAATATTCCTCAGATTCTACACTACTTAACTGAAATGCTTCACAATATCTTTTTCTTCCATAAAAATCCATGCCTCTGCCATTTCAGCTCATTACAACACAGAACCTCCCCTCTTCTCTCATCCTCTTCTAAAGCAGTATCTCAGAGGGGCCAAAAATTTAAGACCTCCCAGGAGAGCACCAACCCCTGCATGGGAGATCGTTTGTTTTGAAAAAACTCACTCTCCCTCCTTTTGAGCCAGCTGCTACTGCAGACCTAAAATTTCTCTCCTGGAAAACAGCTTTCCTTTTAGCAGTCACTTCAGCTAGAAGGATTGCAGAATTACAGGCTCTTATGGCAGTGGAGCCTTTCATTATTTTTCATCCGGACAGGATGGCTGTCAGAACCAATCCATCTTTCATGCCTAAGGTGGTATCCAGTGTTACTCGTAATCAGACCATTCATCTGCCAACTTTCTTTCCCAATCCACAGAACAAGGGTGGGCGGATTCTGCATTGATTGGACGTACACAGACAACTTAGATTCTACTTAAACAGGACAAAATCTCTAAGAAAATTTGAACAACTATTGGTGGCATTAGCTGCAGGGGCAGATGGAAAGGCTATTTCAAAGCAGACTATTTCCAAATTGATAAGCCATTGTATTTGTTTCTGCTATATGCACCATAGTAAACCTATCCCCAAGGGGATCAGATCTCATTCCACCAGGGCTGCATTTACTTCTGCAGCCTTTCTCAGAGGGGTTTCCTACCAGAGACATTCTAGAAGCTGCTACCTGGAGCTCAGTTCATACGTTCACCAAACATGATCATTTACCTCTCTTCTCTAAATCCAGAGCTGCCTTTGCCACTGCTGTCCTACAGGGCCTTATAGCTGCTCCTTATGCTGCATAACTCCATCCTCCCAACCATAGCTTTGGGACTCTACTTAAATGTAATGACTGCAACATTGAAACATGAAGAACATAGTACAGTTGTGTACACTTACCATAAATGTAGATGTTCGAGTGTATTCACTGTTGCAGTCCTGGTTACCCACCCTCCAGCCCCCTGTTTTTCTCTTACTATACCTCTCCTTTCTTTTACTATGCTTAAAAGCCTTTTTTGGTGTATTTGCTTTTGTTTGGAGGTATAGTTTGTGTTTTAAATTATATACATATATATATTTTGCTCCCCATTTGGAGGCACCTGACATCTGCGGCAAGAAAAACTGATATAATGGCATCGGCTGCATGTTTTATACCTCTGATGACTTGACGTCATGGAAGAAGGGACAGCAACAGACACAGGACCCAAAACTTTGTTAATCAGGCCGACTGAGGCCAACCTGCCAGCAGATTACCCAAATGTAATGACTGCAACAGTAAATACACTCGAGCATCTATATTCATGGTAAGTGTAACTGTACTTTCTTTGAACTGCCAATCCGCTTGCTGTATCCTTTGCTAAAATAAAGCCCACTGCGGTTGTGTTTAATCCAAAAAGAGTACTATTCACATTCTCTAAAAGATTCCCTCTAGGCTTCTGTAAAATTAAAGAAATCAAAGATGATCTCCTCGATTAAGAAACCATGAATAGGTGAAAAAAATGAGTGTAAAATCTCACAACTAATAATCCACGAAAAACACTCAATTGGCACACTGGTCCCAATAAAGGCCAATTTCCACAGCAAAAAAGTCCAAATAAAATATTTATTAACAGCAACTTAGTATCCAGAGATTGATCGCTTTCATTCCACTCAGGAAACTTCAACTGATGAAGTTTCCTGAGTGGAATGAAAGCGGTCAATCTCTGGATACTAAGTTGCTGTTAACAAATATTTTATTTGGACTTTTTTTCTGTGGAAATTGGCCTTTATTGGGACCAGTGTGTCAATTGAGTGTTTTTTGTGGATTATTGGCTTCCCAATTAAGAGAAAACTTCTGCTTGCAACTCTGCCAAGATATAAAGGAAGTACTCTAGTTCTAAATGTGCAAATAATCATATCCGGGAACTCCAGACCAAAATGGAACAGGAGATGATCAGACTATGAGCTCAGTTCCACCACAAAATATGATGTCTTTACACCCAGTTAGAAAATCAAGGTTAGAGTATGATCCAGACAGTGGTTGTGGAGGCGATGACCTGAATGAACCCATATTTCTTCACAACGTAGAGAAATTCTTAAGTAAAAGTGACAGATTAATCAGCCCACATGCTGAAGTTACCTGCAGCCAGACTATTTTGTTGACCTAATATCCATGGGAAGTCAGCGCACTTTTATAAGAAAGTCTTTACAAATGTTCGGAAACAACTAGTTTGTGTGGTAGAGAAAGAGAAATCTACACTGCTTCTTTACCCAGAACAAGAAGTGTTGATTTACCTTTTGAGAACTAGGGCCATCTGTTCTAGCCTAAAGCTGACAACATCCTCTCCCCACATGTCTGGTCCCAGCATGAGCACTGAATGACTGTGATACAAAGAGGCATAGCTGCTGCTATGTATTGATTTAAATGTCATGTCGAGCCAAATCTCCATTAGTTATAAAAGGCAATTGCCATGTATCTACAGGAACTGACCCCAGTGTTTTGAATGGACCTAGTGTCCACATGTGGTGTCCTGCATGAGTCCAAGGAAGAGCAGGTCCCTTTACCAGTGTGTTTAGAGAAACCCTGGCAATGGCACAAAGAATAAACGGTCATTGTAATGTTTTTCTCTACCCCAGGGCACTGATTTTTTGCACTGACATCCCCCAAAATATTACATCTAGGAGCATTCATGGTAGTCCACTTATGGTATCTACTCTGATGTTGAGGCACCTACAGATCTATGAAGTAAATGCTAGAAGATAAGGTGGGTGAAATGGATGGAATGCCACAAGCATGTGTCTACTGTAAGACCACAGTAAGCAAGAATAACCAGGTAAAACCTACATATTAATCAAAATAAAGTATAGAACTCAAAAATATTAAACAGGCTGATACAGAAGCAGGAACTAGTAGGCTGATAATATGCAAGACTCCTTAAAAAGTTCAGCTGGCATGAAAGTTAAGGTTTTAAACAAGCCAGGTATGTAATCTGAGTTGATTTACAAGTATTACAACTATCTTAAATGCTCTAAAAGACAAAGCTTGCTTTAGGAAGATTTTAGGTAGGATATTAAAACAATTGTCTAAATTGTGTCACGAAAAATGTGTAATAAGTAAGTGATAACTTGCAAGCAGCTAGAATGGCACAGCTTAATATAGCAGCGTGAAAATGATAGTCTTATAGGTTATGTTGAAGGATTACGTTTATTCCTTACCAGATTGATATCAAAGGGAGCACAATTTAATACAACTATGGGAAATTGATAAACTGGATATCAGCAAATGTATGTTGTAATCTTCTAAATCTGAAATAGTAGTTTGGTAACAAAAAAGCAAACTTTACCAGTCTTTGGAAATGGCCAGAAAGTAGACAGTAGTCCAGTTATACGAGTTTGATTTTTAGTGAGTACTGCCAGTCAGATAGTCCTGGATTGACGACATGAGGAATAAGTGCAGATAGAAGGTAAGAGAAAAAAAAAATCACTCTAACTCTTCTAGGCAGGAGTACCAGACAAAATATAATGTAATGACCAGAAGTTGTAAATATAAAAAAATAAATTAATATAGTAGCTAAAGTAGTGAAACAAGTTAAACATATGCAGATAAAAGTGAATTTCCTTTGATGTAAGCAGGAAAAGAATATAGCTGACCCTGAAAATGAAAAAAATGTCCAGTAAGTGGACCTTTTCTGGACGATATCTCACAGTAGTCTCAAACAGGTGCCAAGTGATGTTAATGTAACAATCTGGACTAAAAAGGTAAACTAACACCAAATTATTACAAGTGAAACACAAACAGAAACAATGCAGACAAAACTGAGTCCCAGAAGCTCACCCAACATATTGGCTACTGCTTTAGAATAAGTAGTTTCAGGGGGCATGACCAAGATGCCATTCTGATAGCAGCAGAAATCCATAGGTCTGCTTGGATTTGAATATCCTGACAGGAAATATACTTTAATTTTTAGAAAAATCTAACTAAAAGTATACTAAAAGATAGATTAACATAAACTCTCTACTATTTTCTAAAACTTAATACATACTCAAGAGAATTTTTTAATTATTCCTGTCGAAGTTTTGTACTGGAGATCTCGACATGAGCAATTCGAAGAACCCACACTAGGAGAGTACAGTGAAGAAAGAACTCAGTCTTAGAATAACAAACATCCAAGAACTGTCACTAAAAATGGACAAATTTGAAAACAAAATGGATATTATCAAACAAGATTGCAGTAAACAACTGGAACTTGTTAATGGAATAGTAAAAAAAAAAAAATGATCTGAACAGATTCTTGCCATAGAGGAAACAGTAACTGTCCTGGATACTAGAGTGACAAAAAATGAACATCACAATGAATTTCTTCTGAAACAAAACACCAGGCTGATTAAGAAACTGGAAGACCTTGAAAGTAGATCAAGGAGAAATAACATAAGAATATATAAAATTCTTGAGAAAGAAGATGGTGCTAACATGATTCAATTCCTCAATAAGTGGTTTTCATCAGCACTAAACGTGAATCACTCTCTTTTGGAATTGAGAGGGCTCATCAGTCCCTGGCAAATCCAGCTTAGTCTCTGAGTTCATCTAATCACAGGTCTATAATAGTTAGATTTCTTTCCTCACAAGACAAGGACTTAGTGCTGAAATCAGCTTGGACTAATTCCCCTATCAAGATGGATAAAAAAGTTATTTGTTTTGTCAATGACTACACCTCCACAGTCATATCCAGAAGAAAGGAGTGTGTTCCTCTAAGTCCTTGAAAAAAGCCAATATTAAAGCTCAAATTCTTTTTCCTGCAAGAATAAAAATCACCTTGCCAGAAGGAGTGAAGATCTTTGATTCTCTACAAGAACAGTAGAATTTAGCCAAAAGAATAAAATACTGTCAGACATAGAAGAAATGGAATGGTTATCCCAGAGTTTGGAGAGACGGGCAACAAAAAATGGATGGTCCGTTAAGGAAGGAGCAAACATTACTAAGAAACTAAAGGACAAATGAATAAATACCTTCTAATTTTAAATGCTTTGTTCTATGAATCATAATATAAAACCAGCAGGTGCGAAAGCAGAAACAAACAACCAACAAGGAGAAAACTGCTTCCAGCGCCAATAACTAGTCCCCAACTCCACAATTGTGTAGAACAACACTTTAATTTTAAAACTTCTTGAAAAAACAAAAAGGGTCAAGCGCTTTTGTCAAAAATGACTTCATCAGAAAAGTAAAATGATGCACAAAATCTCATTTTATACATTTTCCTTAATGAGTCAACCAAATCAAACAATTAACATTAAAAAGACAGTCATATAAAAATCTTTATAAGGGAATTGTAACACATCTTGTCCTATAAATACATATAAATAAGAAAAAAGAAAAAGGAAAAAAACAATATGATGGAACTAGTTTATAACTTAATTAAAAGTTGTTTAAAAATATTATTTAAATTATAATCTACTAGCTCTAAACTTTAATTCAGGTTTGATGCTGATAGCATCATTTATACCAGGAAACTCAGCACCATTTAACCTAAGTTGCCATTTGGTTTCAGCCCTTAACTTATTAGTCCAACCCCCCCCCCCTCTAAAATCCACATAAACCACTTCCAGAATACCAAATTTAAAACTATGGGAGGGATTAGATTTAATGTGCTTAAATAGAGCATTCCTTTCATCCTTTTTCCCAATACTATAACAGTGCTCGTAGATTCTACGATTTAATTTCCTTTCCGTCTTGCCAATATAATAACATTGACAAGACGTACATAGGGCTAGATAAACAACACCAGTGGTGGTACATGAACCTGTTGCAAAAACTACTTCAATATCAAAAGGACCCAATTTTACCTTAGGGCTCTCAAAAATGTATCTACAGTAGTCACATGTTCCACATTTATGGGTACCTTTCCTTCTATTTTTCATTATAGGTTTGTTCTCCAAAATATTTTTCAGGTTGTTACTAACTCTAAAAGTAAAAAGGGGTTCAGGACCCAAAACATTTAAAACATCCCTATTTCCCTTGAACATAGCCCAGTTGTTCCTAATGATCTTTTTCACCTCATTAGAGGTTTCACCATAAGTTAAAACCATAGCTTGAGAAAAATCCTTTGGTTCACTAGGAGTCACAGTTACTGCCTTTTCACTAGCCCCCAATAAAGGTTTGTATCTAACGTTCCATTCACTCATCACTTGATCTCTGATTTTCTTTAACAATTCAAATGGGTAGCCCTGTGGAGGAACAGGTCCATAACTAACCTAGTTTCATCTTCCACAGTGGTTATGCCGGGACACATCCTTACTACCCTAACCAATTGTGCCTTAACTATGTTCCTCTTGGTATAAGGTGGATGGTTGCTCGAATATTCAAGATAATCATTAGAAAAAGTGGGTTTTCTATAAACCCTAGATTGAAAAGAATTGTTATAAACATCTTTAAATAATTTTACATCAAGGAAGTTAATCTCTCTAGAATTACCGTCGCCTGTGAATTTAAAATAATCAGAGATGTTAATATACTGGAGAAAGGGTTCAAAAAATGTTCAATTTTTCCACAAAATGAATAAATCATCTAAAAACCTTAGATACAAGCACCATTCATTTTTATAACAGGAATTAAACACGAACTGATTTTCCCAAAAATACATAACTAAATTTGCAAAAATGGGGGCACAGCTGTTACCCATAGCCACCCCTTTTACTTATCTGTAGATTCCCCCTCAAACGTGAAAAAATTATTTTTCAACACAATCTCCATTAATTCTATGATGAAGTTGATCATATTACCACTTAGGTTAGTTTTTTTCACTAATACTTCATTAAAAAATTCCAGTCCTACATCGTGAGGAATGGAAGTAAAAAGATCAACTACGTCTATGGTTGAAAAATAAATATTGTTACTAAAAAATTCTTTCTTCACTTTCCTCAGGAAATCCCATGAATCTATAAGTACATGGTCTATAGGTGCCAAGGCCTGTTTAACCATCCGGTCAATAAAACCCCCCAATGGGTAAGTTATACTATTATGTCCGGAGATTGAGCCTATGGGGGGGGGGTCTTCCAAGTTCTTATGGGTTTTAGGGATTCCAAAAGCAATGAGCATGACTGGATGCTCCACATGAAGGAAGTTGTATGCCTCTTCATTATTGACTCCTTGATATAAGGAATCTTCCAAAAGAAATTTTATCTTTCTATAACTCAAATGAATTTCATTCCTAGAGGCTACCTCGTATTTAGTGTTGTCATTCAAGATACTGGTAATTTTGTTATTGTAATCTTCCACATTCGTAATGACCATACCCCCACCCTTGTCAGGTTTCATAAACCTGACGTTCTGGTTATCCCTTAACTCTGAAAGTAACTTTTTCTCAGCCAAAGGGAGGTTATGTCTCCTATAACAATGTGTCCATAAGGCCTTAGAAATCTCCTGACAACTGACATTTTCAAGGGAATGCAAAATGGGCACAAGGGGAGGATTATAACAACTTCTCTTATATGTTACAAAATTTCTTATTACATCTAAACTTCTCTATTCAAATGTTTTAGGTTTAATTTTCTAACAAAAATCTTGAAATCAGTTAAAATTTTACTACTTTCATCCCTAGTGGAGGGTACAAATTTCATTCCCTTCAGTAAAATATGAAAAAGATCTTTACAAACTGGAAAATCTGCATAATTATAAATCTTAAAACCCTTATATAAATAAACAATATTGTCATTGTTAGTAATAACATTGTTGTCTTCCTTACTACCCCTATCAACCTGACCTACTCATAACTGTTCTTCCTCCTGTAAGGGGAATTCCTGTACTTCTGTCTCGCCCCTCCTTCCCCCCGGGGGCCTAAAACATCTCTATCCTGTCTAATTTGATTTCTATTTGAGATCCTTTCGGACCTTCTAAGGGGTGGGAACTCAACATCATACTCATTGTCATCAATAATAGCCCTGTTAGTAGCACCGTTCTCATTAGTAAACTGGGAATGAACCTGTACGTTACCCCTACCCAAGTCTTTATCCAAATATGCTTTTGGAAAAAGGTAGGCCAAACCGTTCTTATATTCAAATTCATCCCTTGATAATTTCTTCTTTTTTCTAAAAATATTATTATTTAATTCGTTCTCTACTGTATCAAAGATAATATTATATCTAAAGGAATACTGGTTAAAATAAACATCATCTGCCACAGCTTTATTAATTTCATCAATTTCCTTTAGAAGTTCACTTCTCTTTTTGTTGTTAATATTTACAATAAATTCCATCAATTCTACCCCATGTCGGTTGAACATTTGAATTAATTCTTCACATTCAGGTTCACCTTTTTTCAAGCCATTAGGAAATTTAAACATACAAAGGCCCTTAGGGACCCGTTTTTTAACAATACATTCCCTTAAATATGAGTTATCACATTGCAGGGCCCTTATTTTATGCATTTTAGTTTCAAGAGTCACTAACCTATTGTCCATACTATTTTTGTCGGCTTGGTTGTTATTACCAAAAAATGAATATTCTTTTTTAGTCCAATCTTTCAAACGATCGTATGTAGAGTTAGATCCATTACAGTCAATTCTGTTTTCCAAATTATTCGCACCACTGACGCCAGTTCCTTGAAGGGTGGTTTCCTTGATACGACCCTTATTAGAAACAACTCCATGGGAACCCGGAACAGTTGCTTCTCTTAAATTCCCCACACTAGTGCCAAGTCCGTTGTTACCGGAAATGTTAGAATTTTGAAGATGGTAGACTGCTTCCTGCAGTTCAGTTACTTTTTCGGTTAAACTCAGTATTAACTGAAATAAATTATCATTGTTAACACCAGTTTGTTGACCACATGGAAAGGAAGGGGAATTTAATTCCTCCTCAAATACTGGTGAAAGACCATTGTTTTCCATTTCAAATAAACTGGTCTAGTAGGCAGCCAATGCACCCAAAATTTAAATGCAAAAGAGGAAATTATAGCAACAGGTGATTTTAACTGCCTATTATCAGGCAATGATACTTCTAAAAATGGTAAAAATAAAACATCTCAAGTCAAGAAGTTAAATGACTTTACAAATCAGATGAACCTGAAAGATATACATGGTCTAAGAGAACATTAGTCCTTATTTTATACTCACTATTCATATTGGTTTGGTACACAGAAAAACATTGATAAGGTCTTTGTATCAAATAATATATACTCAAAAATAAGTGACTCATCTATAATGAATTGTCCACTTTCAGACCATAATGCTGTAAACTTTACTTTTAACTATGCATACAGATGATTTAAGATTTTTGCAAAGAATTCCTGCTTACATAACTAAGTTAAAAGACTTTAGGGAGTCGATAATGAAAGAAATAGACATGTTTATAGAAACAAATGATAATGGTGAAGTGACTGATACTATACTACTATACTAACTATGGGGCACCTTTAAAGTTTATATATATATTATACTACTATATATATATATATATATATATATATATATATATATATATATATATGTGTATATGTGTATATATATATATATATATATATATATATATATATATATATATATATATATATATATATAGCTTAGAATAAAATCTTGGTACCTTAAAAAAGGGAGAGTGTGGGACAAAGAACTTCTAGACTTACAAAAAAACATAAGACAAGATACAAATGGACGCAAAACCAAATAACAAAGTAACACATAATGGAATTACTAAGGTAAATCAAAAATACTTAGAAGTTCTGAATCATAAGGTAGCCATAAACCTGGAAAAAATTAAATTACAATCTTATGCTGTAAACTCTAAGTATCTACATAAAATAGTGACAAGATCCAAAATAATAAACAATCAAAATCTTATTAATGAGATCAAATATAAAAATGATGGTTCAGTTAAAAGTACATCTAAACAGCAAAGATGTGGTGAAAGTGCCCAAAATGTTACTTGTAATCCAAAATTAGGTACCGGAGACCAGAAGTTCCAACACACAAGTAATTTAATGTTCAAACACAGCAAAAGGAACACATATCCACAAATAACATAAACGCTGATAAAAACACTTTCCCTTACGTTTTCGTCTCATAGAACTTCATCAGATGGGCAAATACATCATAGTTACCTAGTTAAATAACGTGTCCTGTTTGAATAGACCAATGAAATCAATGATTCAAGTAGTTGCCAAGATACAGAAAGAGTGGAGTCTAAACTGCATGTGACAGTCTTGAAATGTTGAACAAAATACATTAAATATTCATATTAAAACTGTTCATATAAAAATATATTCATATTAAAAAGTACAATGTATTAATTAATACATTTAAATAAATATTTTTTGTTAAATATATTGTTTAACAGTATTTAAAATGCAATGGCATAAAATAACTTAAAATAATATAGAATACTATAGATGAAACCCACTAAGGCACACCACGCAATAAGAAGCTGATCTTTTATTTCTCAAAAAGAAAAGAAAATACACTTGTAAAAACAAAGAAACGTTTCAAACCAGTATGCGCTTTCACATTTCAAAGAATGCTTAATCAGACTATTTAAACACCAACAGAAACTGCATATAAAAGCATCATTCAATTAACTATTCAACCAATCTGCATTGTGATCTCATTATGCAGAAATGAGCACTACTATATATAAACCAATTATGTGGTCACATAAATTGATAAAGCGACAAACATTTCATAAAATCTTTTTAAATGTGTACATGAAAAATGCTGTTAATAATATTAAAAATTCTGTTAAAAAGTGGTAAGCTATTGAAAGTGTATATATACAACAGTAAAAACAATTAAGAATGTATATATATGTCTCTTTGGAACCAGATTTTATTAATGAAAAAGGGGGGTAAGTATAGACTTGCTTCATGTAAATCAAAACCATCATAATCTCCTAATATATATCATACTAGTTGATCTGGGATGGCTAACCAAATAAGAATAAACTAATATATCCAATTCTGACTGATAAAAAAATATGTATATACAATAAATGTCTAAGAGAACATGACCATCTGTATATATACTCCTAGAAGAATATATAAAATATGGAAAAAAACTGAATAACAAAAATTCCATATAACTGAGCAATGTGTACATGACACTTCAATGCTTGAAGCCCCTAGCACTTAGGAAGGGTTTCAAAGAAATTCTACCATTTAAACCGGGGGCTTTATCTGCCTGCAGCCTCATGATCCGTCCATATTGCTCAGTATAGTTTTTATAATCACCTAGCCTAGTATCTTGAATTATCAATTCTATGGCCATAAACTTAAATTTGTGTGTCATACCCTTATCTATGACATGTTTGGCCAGAGCATTATTTTCATCTTCCCTATTAATGGCATACGTATGTCCTCTTATACGTTCTCTGAGAATTCTGTCATACCAACATAGAATGATGTGCATTTTGTGCAAACCGCTAGATAGACTAAATCACGTGTCTGACAATCTGCATAGAAGTCAAAACAGTATACTTTCCCAGTGACTGGATGAATAAATTTGTTATTGGATATGAAACAACATTGATTACAAGTCCTACATGAGTAGGTTTCTTTCCTCAATGATTCTACCTGCTGTTTCTCTTTTTTCTCATAACATAATAGTCGTTTTAAGGATTTGGTATTCTTGTATGTAAATTTAGGGGAATCTCCTACTAATTGATGTAGCTTATCGTCTATTGTTAAGATATTCCAATTTTTCATAAAAATCTCCTTGATTTTGAATGTATTAGATATTTTACAACTGTATATGTTTATGTTGAATTGTGTTAGACATCTAATATGATTTATGCTTTATTATTGGATGTTGCTATGGCATGCTAGCATTTGTATGCACCAAGTTGTTTTTAGTATAATAGTATGTATGGTCTATTTGCATAGCTGCACCTTGTTCACTAATGTTATTCATGTAATTGTGTTGTGTGTGGACAGCTCATACTAGTGTCTAATTATTTCTATGTAATTGTGCTGTTACTGGTGGATAGAATCACATTAGAGAACCATGACAGATTGCTGCTCGCTATATTTTTATCTGTGACTGCATAACTGTCTGGGTTTTTTTTTCTAATGTTCTTCCAATTGGCTCAGTATCTGCATGTACTAAGTAGTTGGCTCAAGACATTGTCCTGCGTGCGGTAGCTATTTGCTCAGTGTGTTTTTTATAATCTTTGTAATATATATTTACCATCTCAAAAGTGCTTACTCCTCTCTGTACTCTTCTTTTCTAGACCCAACACCACTCTTAAGTATTCAACTGCGGTACCACCTTTAACATTTTTGTAAGAAAAACGTAGTCCGGGTTTGAACTATCTGCAAACAGCTACAGTTAACTTTGAGTATGTGTCTACCTGTTTGAGCCAATATTCATTTTCCCCTGGAGAGCACTCTGCTTTGGCTTGTAAGCAGCCCCCCCACCACACACACACACACACACACACACACACACACACACACACACACACACACATCTTCCACTTTCTCTCATTCCCTTCTGTTAGCAAATAGTATCCATAACTGATCAATACTGTGTGTTTGTTAATTTAAACTATGACCACAGTAGCCTACTGATACAAGGTTATCCTGTTTTTCCACCTGAGAAATTAAGAAATGACTTACAGTTTCAGAGCAGTCCTTGGTTAATTGTGATTGTTTCTGAACACATACTTGTCTTTGCTTTGTGATTGTTTCCAGCCCCCTCATACGAGCAAATAACAGGGTCTCTACCCGCTTCGCTCCCCCCCCCGCCCCTATTTCCTCCCGCCCCAGTGGTCCCACCTTTATTGCACTCAAACCCCTCCCATCTTTCCAATAGCCAACCACAGCGCTAACCCAACACTACCTCCTCCATCTTCACACTACTATCACACCTCCTCAACTAACATGTACAAGCATACCTTTCCTATGTTCACTGCATGCACTCTCCTTGCATATCTTACATCCTACCAAAGCTCCATCATTCCCCACTCAACCACTACCACTGTACTACTACTCACACCACCACTCATGTCTCACCCACACTCAGCTCCCCTCCCACCAGCTCAAGAACCATCCCTATGCACCCCCAACATATTCTACCAACTATATTACTCAAACATAAAGCATCCCTACAACTTAACATAGTAACCCTCCCACCATACCTATTACCCACAGAGCACAATCATAAAGTTTCCCTTATAAACAAACACATTCAAAAACTGAGAAAACTAATAATCTCATGCATATCAAAACTAGCCCTAGGTGGAGACATCCACCCCAACCCTGGCCCTACCATCTCCAACCCCAATCCTCATAATCAGACTAGAAACCACAACTTCTCCCATATTACAGCCAATAGAAAGCCAAGTGACTTCCTTCTACTAAGCCTAAATATTAGAAGTATATCCAACAAAGTCCATGAACTCCATGCCACCATAGACTTGTACTCCCCAGATATAGTCATCCTGACAGAAACCTGGCTAAAACCTCACATTACCAGTGAGCAAATACTCCCTACAGGTTACGGCATACTAAGAGTAGACCTGCTAAACAAAAAAGGAGGTGGTGTAGCTATAATATTTAAACAGCATCTAAACATCCAGATCTTAAAATCATCAGCTCCACAAATAGGCAATGAAGAAATAATATATACCAACCTCAAAATTAACCAACCCAAAACCATCAACATAATTGGATGCTACTTCCCACCTGGCCAAAACATCCCTCCACTAGAAAACCTCCTCAGCTGGTCTACCCACCATCTCCACCAAGAAACTATCATCTTAGGTGATTTCAATATTGACTGGCAATCCTGTTCTGGCAACAATCCCAACCCATCATGTATACCTTCATGGCTTCACCCAACTAGTCCAGTCACCAACCAGGATAAATGTCATATATAACAGGCTGCTTATCAGATAGCCTCAGTGATCACTCCCCAACATTCCTACTCAAAAATACCTATACCAAGCTAAACCTGTCATCTGCATTCATCTCATCCCTCAAAGGATGTAACTGGCATCCTCTAAAGTACCTCAGTCTAGATGTTTTAATACTACCTTCCTGAACATCCAAGATTTTCCAGAACCAAAGCACAAAAACCACTAAGTCAGAAATGAAAAGCAGGGATAAAGCCTGGGAGCACTGGCTCAAAACCAAACCCCCCTCAGCTAGACAGAAATTCCTAGAACTACGCAATAGAGTCAAAAAGCTAATAAAACAGGACAAATTCCAATACTACCATTCTGCCCTTGACTCCTCACAACACAGCCCCAAACAATTCTGGTCCTCCATAAACTCCATCCTCCACCCAGGTAAAGTCAGTACTCCTCCTCCTAACATCCCTCACTCCTCAGAAAATATTGCTACCTCATTCAACACACACTTCACCCAAACCATACTATCCCTAGCTAAACAACACAACCTCCCTCCCCTCCAACCCACACCTTCAACTAGTAATCTCCCCACTGCCTTCTCTTTTTCTCCTGTACCTACCTCCAACATAAAAAAACTCTTAACTAAACTTAAACCCACCAAATTAGCAGCAGACAACCTCCCAAGTGAATACCTACAAATCACAACTGATGCTCTGGCCTACCCAGTATCCATCTTGATAAACCGATCTTTGTCAGAAAGTTACGTTCCCACACTGTGGAAAGTATCACATATAATTCCCCTCCACAAAGGCGGACCCTCCGCAGAACTAACCAATTACTGACCCATAGCTATTCTGTCTCCACTCTCCAAACTACTAGAGAGATGCATACACTCTCAGGTCTCAGACTACCTCCTTACTAACAACCTCCTTTCCAGTACTCAGCATAGTTTCCGACCAGACCATAGCACCACCACTGCCTTACTCTCCTTTACTAACACTATCCTTCAGCATAAAAACAATGTCTCTCTCTCCTCTGCTACTTTCCTAGACCTATCTAAAGCATTTGACACAGTCCCACACAAACAACTTATCTCTGTCCTCAATAACCTGTCCTTCTCACAATCGATCACCAACTGGTTTCAGAGTTACCTGTCTGACCACCAACAATCCGTTGTATGGCAGAATGACATATCTCCCCAACTACCTGTCTCCATAGGGGTTCCCCAAGGATCCATCTTTGGACCCCTACTCTTCTCTGTTTACACCAATAATCTATCCTCTGCCACCAAACATGACACACTCATACAATACGCAGATGACTCGACCATCATCTGCTCAGCCCAGTCCCTACCCAAACTGCAAAATGTCACACAGGAAGCCTTTTCCTCTGTTGAAACATGGTTATCCAATGCCCAATTAATACTCAACCCAAACAAAACTAAACTACTCTTCTTCCAACCCACCAAACATACTCAAAACAACTCTCACTTTAACATCACAGCAAAAGACAACACCACTATATACCCAACTGAACACACCAAATTGCTAGGAGTGGAAATAGACAATAAACTAAAATTTGACATTTACATATCCATGACCATAAAAAAAGTCCACAAAAAACTAGGAGCATTATACAGAAATAAGCAATTTCTCACCAAAGCAGCAAAGATTTCAATAGCAAATTCCCACCTTATCTCCACCCTACTTTATGCCTCTCCAATATATACCAACCTAAGGCAATGTGATCTAAAAAGCTAGAGACCTGCTACAACAAAATCGCCAAATTCGCCACATATTTTCAAGGATTCATGAGATTTTTTAAGACGCATAAGCAATGAGCAACAATCCAACACAAGTACTTTCATTACACTTGGTGTAGTAGATTTATTCACATGTATTCCACATGATGTGGGGCTTGCTTGGTTTGAGGAATTCATGGCCGATTGTGGGGATATTCCCTTTGGTATATTTTGCACTTGTATAATTTTAATGGACCTAGTCCTTAAGAATAATTTTATTTTCTTTCAGGGAGAATACTATAAACAATTGAAGGGCGTGGCAATGGGGGCACACTGTGCCCCTACCTACGCCGATATTATTCTCCTGTATTGGGAAAACAAATATGTGTTCACTTCTAAAGTTAAGCAATATTGGAACCTGTATGGGAGTTTTTTAGATGACATTTGTATTTCTAAGACTACTGAGTTCCTAAAATTTACATATAAGCTTAATAATAGTGATTTAAATTACCTTGATGTTAACATTCAAACGGTGGACAATGGTTTAAAATCTAAAATACATAGAAAGCAGATATTCTCGAATTCTTATCTTCACTATGCAAGTGCCCACCCCCCCACACACACACACCAGAAAAGAGGGGTAATAAAAGGTCAACTGGTCCGGGGTAGCAGAATGACATCTGATGACCTGGATTTTAAAAGAGAATGTGATTTTATAGGAGAAATGTTCAATGTCAGGGGGTACCCTCCAACACTTTTGAGTGATGTATTAACAGAAGTCATGGATGGTAGAAAGTCTAGGTTTGCCCCTATTTTAGGTAAAAATCACCCTTCTGATCATGCAAGTCTAGGTGCGAGAACAGAAGGGGCATCTTACCAATCTGCTTTGACTATCACATATGATGATGAAATCAATTTAGTCAAACAAGTTATAGACAAGGAGTGGAAAAATATTCAGCCTTATCAGATTTAAATTGTATATTTGATGAGCCACTTAATTGTGTGTACAAAAAAGGGCGAAATATCAAAAATATTTTGGAAGAAGGTTCCCATTACAACAATTTCGGAACTCTCATTAGTAACAAAAAAGGTGCACACAAATGTGGAAATTGCACCCAATGTAAGTACATACGGACTGGGGCCATGTTATATTTAAAATGTAGAAACAAGTGTATAACTACTAGAGGGTATGCAAATTGTAATACCACAGGTGTGGTATATATTGTTTTGTGTGGGGCATGTGACTCTTTCTATGTGGGTAAGACGGAAATAAGGTTAAAACAAAGAAATGTATTAACACCTTTATGATTTAAGGAAGAAAAATGATAATAACGCCTTGTACAAACATCTTCAGGCATGTCCAAAAGCAGAGTATCAATTTTTCGTGATAGAGGCAGTCCCTATAGACCCCAGGGGTGAGCCATGGGAGACCAGACTCGGATACAGGGAACTATATTGGCAATTAGTCCTGGATGCTTGTAACAATTCAGGACTTAATGATATGGTGTCTTTAAAACCTGTACTCAAGCTCAGGTCTGCAAAATTGTAATATTTTTACATTTATACATGTATTCGTGTTATTTGATCCTGGTTTATTTATTTAAGTGAATTCTTGATTTTATATACGTTTTCATGTGTTTTATTATTTGTCCACCAGATGGTGCTAGACTAGTATTCTATATTATTTTAAGTTATCTTATGCCTTTGCATTTTAAATACTTTTGAACAATATATTTAGCAAGCATTATTTATTTGAACTTATTAATTAATACATTGTACATTTTAATATGAATATATTTTTGTATGAACAGCTTTAATATGAATATTTAATGTATTTTGTTCAACATTTCAAGACTGTCACATGCAGTTTAGAATCTACTCTTTCTGTATCTTGGTAACTAATTGAATCATTGATTTCATTGGTCTATTCAAACAGGAAAAGTTATTTAACCAGGTAACTATGATGTATTTGCCCATCTGATGAAGTTCTATGAGACAAAAACCTAAGGGGAAGTGTTTTTATCAGCATTTATGTTATTTGTGGATGTGTGTTCCTTTTGCTGTGTTTGAACATTAAATTACTTGTGTGTTGGAACTACTGGTCTCCGGTGCCTAATTTTGGATTTAAGAGTACATCTAACTTAATGGGCATATTAGAAGTGTTCAAAAACTACTATAAAGATATAAATAACACACCACTTTTGGAGACCGATAATGTAATAAATAATTCTGTTCAAGAAAATATAACTACTAAAGTGTCAATGCAACAAAATAACATATTGTTGTATCTTTCGGCTTTTCCCAGTTAGGGGTCGCCACAGCGGAACTCCGGTCCGCTAATGATTGGCAGATTTTTATGTACCGACTTGCCAGGCCTGACGTGCAACCTTCGACAAAGGTGCGCCCATTCACGCATGTCTCCACACAGAAGACGCTGTCGCTGAGAATCAAACAGGACAACGTCTTACTGTGAGGCGACAACGCTACCACAGCACCACCACCACAGCATAACAAAATAACATATTAAATAAACAAATAACACTAACAGAAGTGAAAGAGCAAATAAAACATTTAAAAGATAATAAAGCTCCAGGACTGGATGGAATAATTCCTGAACTATATAAGATTTTTCCTGAATATAAAATAAAGATAATTATGAGTGCCTTTACTATGGTTAAGCAAAAATGTGCACCACCCCTATCGTGGAAATATTCAATTATGTCCCCCATTTTAAAACAAGGTAAGGACCCCAAATCTTGTGATTCATATAGGCCAGTTTTGTTACTAAACACACTGATTATAAAATTTTCATGACAATATTAGCTAATAGGATAAAGAAAATATTACCTTATCTAATACATAATGATCAGACAGGGTTCATTCTGCATAGAAAAATGCAAGGTAATATTAAATTATGGTCATAAATAGACATAGCATGCAAATACAAACAACAACTATTATCAGCCTAGACATAGAAAAGGCTTTTGATTCTATTAGTAGGTCTTATCTACAAAGAGTTCTGATTGGTTTTAAATTCTCCTCCGATTTTGTCAACTTATTAATGAAACTGTATAGTGGGACACAAGCTTATGTGAAAATTGGATCATGTCTATCCTCACCACTAGAAATCCTCAAGGGAACTAGACAAGATTGTTCTTTGTCACCATTTTGTTTGCTCTTTCAATGGAACCTTTTGCTACATACATCAGAAACAAGCAAAATGGAAAAGGCTTTCAAGTTAATAAGGACTATTCTCCTAAGATAGTTATTTGCTGATGATATGTTGTTAATGTTGGGTGATATTGATGGTTTTTTGCATGATGTTATAAATACCTTAAGCAAGTTTGAAAGAATTTCGGGGCTTAAATTTAATCATTATAAATCCAAAACATTACTAATTAAGAAAAAGATCAACAAAAACCTAAGAGAGAATAGCCTGTTTAATTGGGAGAATGATGCATACTAATATTTGGGTGTCAGTATAAAGAGTACATGGAAAGAGTCTGTTAAACTAAACTGCAATAATTTAATGACCACCACCATTGGTGAACTAATCAAAAGATGGAATAAAATGTTCTTCACAATGGAGGATAGGCTCTCTTTAATTAAAATGATAATTTTACCTAAAGTTTTGTTTTATATACAGTCATTGGTCATTGATACTACTCCCTCCCAAAAACATATTTAAAAAATTAGATTCCATGCTACTTACATTTTTATGGTTCCCCTTAAAACTTAGGATTGCACGTAAATGGCACAATAGAGCTTGGAACAGTAATGTGATAGCATTCCCTAGCTTAGATCTTTATTCCAATTCAGTTATAATTAATGTAATATTAAATTGCATCTCCCCTACCTATATATCTGGCTGGAAAATAATACATGAGATTCATATAACTGATTTCAGAACTATAGAAAATCAGTTTAAGGAACAATACGAAATAAGTAGAGTTCATTGGCTTTTACGTGAAATTTGTTTATTTAATAAGAAGTTTAATAATTTTTTATGGCATTAATTAAATATTTAATAACTTTAAAAATATAATTGATTGTAATTGCAACATTAAACAATTCATATTTCTTATATTCCCTATAGCATACTCCCCTGATTGCCTAGATTCTTTCAACATCAATGCGATGCAAAAAATTAAAGGAAAATAACTTGATATTCTGGCATCAGTTTATTGAAGATAAGAGTATTAAACCACTAAACTCTCTTCTATGTAGTTTTGATAATAGTTAAGACAGTTGGTTGTTTATACACTCATTATGGCAGTTTATAGAAAACAAAATGAGAGTATCAATCAACCTAGAGATTGAATCTATACCTAGTTTGATTCAGCTTTTTATTAGGTGTCTTGAAAAGAGAGATGATCAAAAATTAAGTATCTCACCTATCTATAAGATGCTAAGAAAAGACACTCTAAAGTTTGACTCAGGCTTTTGGAATTACTATGTAAAGATTAACGGAGAACAAATATCTGATGAATCCAAAAAACTTTTATTGAAATCTACGTATTGTACCTCTTCTTCATTATATTGGAGATTATATACATGGAAATGTATGAATAGGCGTTTCTATACTCCACATAAAATAAATTTTATACTCAAAAACAGTGAAAGTAAATGTTGGAAATGTGATGAATTACTAGAGGCCATCTGGGTTCACATTTTCATTGAATGTAGAAATATTGTTCAATACTGGAAAGACTTCAGATATTTTGTAAATGCTTTATGGTCTGATAGCTGTCATATTTCTAACTCACTAATCCTATTCAATGTTCCTATACCTAATGTAATGCCTAAATCTCAGATTCAGTTACTCTGGTCAATTTTTGCAATTGCTAGAAAAGTTATTACTTTGAACTGGAAAAGTAAACAAGATTTGATATTTAAAGAATTTATTAATTTAGCAAAAGTTGTTTGTAAAAAAGAACTGCAAACCATTTGTTATAGAACTCATAACATTACTCATAAAAATAGCATGGCAAAAATTGGAATTCCTTTTGAACAAATACTGATAACTTCTCATGGATAAAATGGTTGTTTATCATGGATGAATGTAAATATTGTAAATATTTTTTTTATTGTATTTGTTATATGTGCATTTCTGTATGTGTATAATAAAAACAAAATAAAAATGTTTTTGGAAAAAAAAGAATAAGTAGTTTTCATAAAATGGAAATGAGCATGAAATTACATTTGTTTATGTTAAGACTGAGGTAAATACAAACGTTTTTAAAATGAACAGTGGTATAGCTATTTCAGAAGATATAGAACGATTAGGAGGGACAGAGTCTTCAGCAGTCTTATTAAAAAGTAAATACATAAATAAAAGTGTAGTATAGTAGAGTCATAAAGGCAAGAAATTTGCAAAACTTCACCAGTGGTCACAGTGTACACAACCAGCGGCAGACAAATGTCACCACATGCCTCAGAATAGACAGAGGTGAAAACAAGATGCAGTTGTGCTTAACATAAGGTATGCTGAGCTGGAAGCTGACTGGAAAATGAAACACCTGATAGTAATTACAAAAAAAAAAAAACAGCACATGAAAGGAAAAGAAATTGTGAACAGAATTAGAATTTCAGACAAGAAGTGGAGTTATTCATGGGCATAGCAGATCTTCATCAACTGAAATTTTCAACCGTATAGACATTCAGTAGCACCCCATAGTCTGCTACAAAGCAACTTCATACCCAGCCAGATGTTTCTGCAAGATCATTCAAAGTGCATTAGTCTCCAGAAAAGATGAATACTAAGCAATGAGAGGATTAAAAAGCTTTCTAGAACTTCCACATAGCTGATAAACACCATCAGAAGATATGAAAAGTGGCTGAAAATCCATGGTACACATTAAAATGAGTTAAAAATTAGGGATGGAGAGAGAAACATACATAAATGGCTAGGCACCAAGTTACCGGTATCTTGCCTAGACAATCTTTAAAACCATCTTTGGCATTATATCCACACCTTCACCCTATACTTACAGTATTTAATACTTTTCTTGCCTCCTAGTAGTATTTGTGAATTATATGCTAGACCACTACTAATGTATAATGTCGACTATACTTTGAGAAAGTGAACAGGTGGATGATGCCTATTTTATTTGGAGTAGTCCTCCTTTATTTCATGTGTATGGAAAAAAATCCTGTAAATATGGCACAGTGGTGCCACAGAAGTTAGTTGCTGCCACACCATGACTTTCTAATTTAGTTATTGGCTGTGCAGATTCTGCATTGGTTTTTAGCTGTTTTCCACTGACACTCTAAAGATGTTTCATAGGTGAATTGCTGATCCACCAAATTGCTCATCATTGTGCTTGCCATACTTATTGTGTGTTCATGCATTCTACTGTTGCCGTGAACTTGCACCTATTTAGTATGGTGGAATAGGCCTAGACTTCCCCTTTACTCTGAACTGGGTAAAGTAGCTATAGGAGAATGAGCCCATATGCTAATGTTTAGAAATCAAACTGTCACATTGGATTTGTTAATGTTTTCTGAGTGCTGCAATTAATGCTTTTACCATTTCACCCACTGGGGAAAGCTCTTACTAAACATGTATTACAGAAGGAAACCTAGAAAAGTAATAATGTTGAACTGATGCTTTGTCTTTCAGTTGGCAGAAGATTGCAGAATTTCTGTCTGCAAATGCAGTGGATTCGGATAATCTGAAGAATGTCATTGACCCAAAGATATTATGGAGAGGAAAACTTCAGATACGGGAAAGAAAGGTAAGTTTTACATAGCAAAGACCAAATAAGACGTGTTAATTGTGCAGCTCTAATTCTGAAATAATTGTTTTACATGGCTTGGTAAGCAGTAAAGTATAAATGTAGATGACTTTCCTCTTGGGGGGTCACTATGACAGTAGTGCACATCATAGGGCTTCTACTCACTTGAAAAGTAATAATGGAGCCAAATTCTCCTGTAGCAATTCCTGTCTGCAAGCCAAATACATTTTAGCTGTTGCCTGAACTTATGTGTGCTGACAAAAACTTGGCATAAAACCAGCACCAACAGTTAGTATTTTCATTTCAAAATTTTACTCTAGTGCTTTTTTGATACTTTGATTGCTGTACTTCAGCCTTTTCAAATGGAAAAGGACTTCAAGAGCTGTGGTTGCTTCAGTCACAAAATCCCACCCAAGGATATCCAAAACCTTTGCATGGTATATGCCTGGGTTCAAAGCACTTACACATGGACTGTGATATTTGCAGGGGCTTTGGCCATGATTCTTTTCAGGAGTGAAGAAAAAACATATTCTGAAAAGATTAATCCCTTCTTCATCCACTGAGCAGGATAAAACAAGGAGAAAGATGAATAAATTGATAAAGAAAGACAAAAGGAATGGCCAAAGTAGAAGAAGAAAGAAAAAAAAGGAAAGCTGAGGAGTTGAGACTTTCCCCTTCACCAAAAACTTTACTTTCCTATCCTACTCAGGCTCCATTGGTACTGAAATTTCAGTACTTTCCCTGTCTCAAGTTCCAGCCCCCTCCACAGAGACAATAGTTATCTTCAACTGTTCCCCAATAAGAACCTTAAACAGCAGGTCATCAGAGAAAGAAGTCTCCAGGTTTCTCTCTTCCCTCCCACCGTTTACATCTCCCTTAGGTCTGCTAAGTCCTTCTGGAGCACCTCAGATTTTATCTCGAAAATTGAGAGCTTTTGTGAGGGTGCAAATTGAAATGGGTGTCATTCAACCCCCTCTGTTTCAGGGGTGATAAGGTTGATCGACTATTTCCCACTCTTCCTCCTTTCCTAGACTGTGTTTTAACACTGAAAACCTTACAGCTGTCATCTTTCCTGGAGCCTCTCAGTTCAGCTGCAACTGGTTTGAATACCTCACCACTAACTTTAACTCATCGACCCACTCTGTGCCATTTCCTAGGGACTATCTTCAGCTCCAGCTTGTTCTGAAACACTTTTTATCATGATCTTCAGTGTTTGCTGTATCTGCTCTGATGCCAGTGTCTGAGCCATTTGATTCATTAGTGTCTGTGCCTCCATCCTCAGTGCCATTGACTGCCACCTCTGTGGGAATTGATATGGTATAATTTTGGAGAGCTCCGGTGACGATGGATATGAAATGGATTTGGAATCCGCTTTCTCTGTCATCAAGAGGACGATTGCTTTTACTTCACTGAAGGCTGGAGATGTTCCTTCGACTTTTGCTCCACCCCCGGGCACTATACACTTTACTCCTTCATCTTTTATTCATCCTAACTAAGGGTTAGAGCAGACCACAATTTTGTCACAATCTCCTTAGAAGGCTGCCATAGAGTTTTCTGGAGAATCAAAAAACTCTCCACTGGATCCTTTCACAAAACGAAAATGTAAGAGGATGTATATTGAATTCCTGATGCAGTCCATCACACCTAACATCTACTTGGATGAAGGGGAAAGGTCCCTAATGTCATCTCCTGAGGACACCATAGTTGGTGAGATCCTTGCATTCATGCATCAGAGCGGCTCCTGGCCCTCACAACCCTCTTTCCTAGCTGAGGAGATGTCTTTTGAAGCCTTCAGGTCTGCCCTTTCAACATTCTGAGCAGTATTTTCTCCAGTGCTGACTGCATGATGAACCTGATGATGAGGAGGGCATGGCAGAAGCCTGAAGTCACCTAAACAGTATCTTGTAAGGCAGATAAAATTCTTTATCCCTGTAAGGACAGGCAGCACTGGAGCAAGGGCCCTCTTGTGGATTCCATTATTGTATCAGTGCCAACCAAGAAAGAGAGAGAGCTGTCTGATAGCATTGCTGTCCATCCTTCCAGCAAGTAGTCTCTGTCGATGGACAGCATAGGGAAGCAAGCTTACTCATTGGGCATGTTTGTCCTGAGGGCATTAAACTGTCTTACATATGACATACTTCCAAAGAAACATAGCCGAGCGAGCCTTGAATTCTTTGAGAAGCCTGCTACCCCTGAGTCTGGGAAACAAATCTAGTGTCAGGTAGCCACAATACTCATTCTTTCTAACTTCTCCAAGAGATTAATAGTTAATGCAGCTAATGGAGCATTTAAAGCAGATGGAACTGGCATAACAATGCATACGTCATATAGGCATCCTTTGTTAATGCCTCTTATGGTGGATCCTCACTATTTGTACCAAAAGTCAGAGAGAACCTACTGAAGAATAAGCAGGAAGGCAAAGATGTTTTTTGTCCTGGCAGTTTGATTTGAAGCACTTCAAAGATCCTTTGATAGAAATCAAAGGGCCCAAGTCACACTGATTCAAAAAGAACCAGCATCCACCCTTTGACTGTTCTTCAACAGGAGTGACAGTGGCAGAGGAGACCTCTTTAATGGATGCCACCTTAAGGTCAAGGGAAGTTGGAAGAACCAGGGATTTGGGGGTCCTTTCTTTGGGAAGCAACGGGAAGCAACCTCAGTATCTCTGAGGGGTTACCTGACTTCTCCACTCTGGAAGCAGCCAGACGCAGGTTAACTCCTTACTCAGATGCATGGATAATCACCACACAGGACAAATAGATGAGGAGCATATCATCCAGAGAGTATGTTATCCCCTTTTCTTTTACTCCAAAGTTAAACTCCCTGCCTCTTCTACTGTCCAAAAGCAAGGCAGCAAAAAGAGAAATTGCTTTTTTGTTGGCAATAACAGCAATCCAGTAAGTCCCACTAGAACAGAGAGGGTCATGGGTCTGTTCTTGGTTATTTTTCTTTTTTTAGTTCAAAAGAAAGAAAAGGACTTCATGCTAGTCCTAGGTCTAAGAGGCCTAAATTAATTTACAAAAGAAAAACAATTGTTGAAGGTCACAGTGCAAGTCATTTTACCTTGTCTGCAAGTAAGCAACTGGATGCTCTCCTTGTATCTTTAGGATGCTTGCCTCCACATATAAATTGTAAGAGTCAGGGAGGTATCTACCCGTCTGGCTGGGAGCCAGTCACTATCAATTCTGTGCCATACTTTTCAGCCTCCTAACCCCCTCATGTTTTCACCATGTGCATAGTGGTTGTGGCAACTCATCTGTGACTCAAGGGAATACATGAGTTCCCGTTTCCGGTGATTGGCTCCTAGGTGCTACAAGGTGTCTTGTTCTCAATTTGATCTGATTTCAGTCAACTGGTATATCAAAATGCAGGATGGAACTAAGTGCTATTCACAATGCGCAGAGGCCATGAGAGTGTGGTAGTGGGTAATGGTGTCACAGCATCTTCTGGATCAACGCATACATGGGTTGGATCTCTTAAATTTCTCTAGATTTAACTGAAAAAATGCCAAATCTCACCTCTGCAAACCGTAATGCATTGTCAGCATAAAATGCATGTCAAAACTGTGTGTAGTTCGATTAGTAGCATTTATTAATACAACAGATATGGACAACAATGTAAGAATGTTAGTGAGAATATGTTATCATAGTGGTAAAAATAGCAGCATAATCAGTCATACAACCAAAACTCTGAGACATTGCTGATGAACTGAATCAAACACAAACAAGAACTGAAGTTCTGTAACTGAACTTGTTCTTGTATCACTCATCTGTAAAATTCCTCTGTCAGTTTCACACCTCCTTAACTTTGGTTCCCAGGCCTTGTGCCATCCGAATAAGATGTTTGGGTGTTCAATCTGTGAAAGTCTCTTGTCTGTCTGACTTTATCTCTGTAATTAGTTATTCTGACAAAAATGTTCTCTTGAGAATCTGGGAGTTTTGGTATGAAGGTTATTAATTTATGGGCATTTGTTTACTGGGAAAGTCCAGCTGAGGAGTGCTCATTTTCAACAGAAGGCTGGGGAAGAAAAGTTCCATTATACATATGTCATGAACATCATTTGCATTGTTTCATTATTTACAGTCTGTTTCATTCATGAGCAGCAGTTTCATTCGCTCATTTGTATCGTTCCACTGTAACTGCATTTATCAAAGCTGTATACAGAATGTTAAATAGAAATTGAAGATATAGATCTGCTTCAAAATGAATGCATTTCCTAGGCTATTTTAAAGAGAATTTTGCTTTTATGTAGGATCTAGTCAAACAAAACTGCATTTATGCAATATCTGTCATTATAGGATCTCTACAGCACAATATATCTATCCCAGTGATTCATAAGTGATCCCTCAATCCAACAGTGGCATAACACATTTTTTGCTGCGTGTGTCAGCCTTGCTGCAGTCTTTTCGCCTCTCCAACCACCAAATGTAGCCACTTAAACCTTATCTTTCCATAGAGAGTCATTTGACCAGGGTTGCTCTGTTCTGTCAGTGGTCTTCTTGGAGATCTGTGTCTACCCTCCTCTCTTCTTGATTTCAAAGTTCCTACTGAAAGCTTCCCTGTAAAAGGTCTCCACTATTTTCATAGCTTCTTTCTAGCCCAAGCAAAGTATGTTTCCTTTGATATGTCCTCATTTAAAGAAGTCCCCATGGTTTCTGGATCTGCATCTAGATCTTTTGTCTTACCTGGAAATTCATTTCCTGAGTTTGATAGCATGTTTCCTCCAGTTCCAGTAATGGCCTCTGGCCTTTCCCTTTCTGGTAGAGTAACACAGGATGTTCTTCGTGTTTTACTATTGCAGTCATCACATTTGGGTTATCCCTGCCAGGGTAGCCCTAGGTCGGCCCAAATACCAGAGGCTTAGTATTTCTGCGTCGGTTGCTGTCGCTTCAGGACTGACATCAGGTCGTCCATGGTATAAAATAAGGCAGCTGACGCCATTACATCAGTCTTTCTTGCCGAGGAGCCCAAAGGAGAAGCAGTTCGCATGAGTACCAGTTGGCTGCTACCCGAGTTTTCGTTTCCAAATTGAAGTTGGCCTTCTAAAGCTAAGTACCCCATTGAGGATCCTTTTTTCTTGCTCTAACCAATGTCAGAAAAAGGTAACAATTGTCTCGCCTGTGGAATGCATATATCACACCGAGACTTTCTTTCTCGCCACTTGCTTAGGCCCAGACCACGACGTTCCTCGCTGTCACTTTTGTGCTTTGTTCAATGTCAAACCTATACATCATCGGGCCCTTGTTGTAGCTAGATATTTTCGCTCACAATCTTCGAATTCTGATATGGCTTTGGTTAGTCATCCGACAGCAGATCTTCCGAAAAAATGTAAGGATAAAGACAGAGACAGACCACACAGGTCCAAAACTACTGATGACTATTCCATTAAGCTAGTCATCAGTTCTCCGGTCCTCAGTGAAGCACATTCGCAGCCCCTGATGCCTGCTTCTGTGAATTCACAGGCTGCTACTGAGACCCTTTCGGAGTCTGGTATGCCATGAGACTCTTCACCGGCTAATGATCTTGCAGATGTTTCTACCTTGGATGGGTCCGGAGCTGCTGAGCAGGCATCGGCTTCCGAGGAAGTACTTCACACTACCGATTCTCAACACAGACCGATGACTTCTTTTGCGTCTACCATTCTTTTGAAAACTACTGAGTTTCTAAGACCCAGGGTACGAACCACACCCAAGAAACCGACGACCCAATCTCAGGCACCTGCTTCCTTGCCTCAGTCTCAAATGCTTAAAATGGCAGAAGACATTATAATGCTTATCAGGGGAAGTCTGGCTACCCCTTCCAAAAGAAAGAGATTTGTTCCCAGTAGTTTTATCTGAACAGGAGTCTGATGACTCTGATGCATCTGAATATGAAGATATGCAACCCCTCTCTGCTTATGAGGATTCTGATGCAGAGGAATCCATTTCTTCAGCCTCTCCATCCGAGGACTTTTCCTTTGGGGAACCCTACATACTTGTAAGGGAGCATTTCCAATGGGAATGTCAGGACTACCCTCAGTCTAAAAAGAGACTCAGGGAATTCTTAGATCTTCCACAGCACAGACCTCTGGCCATTCCTCCTGTCCTGGATGTTGCGGATGATGTTTTTATGGAATCCAGTTTGATTCCTGACAACCTCCCTCCTGCTTCCAGGAAACCTGACCGATACTATAGAGTTCTTGACTCACACAAATTTCTTTTCAGAAATCCTAATGCTGACCCCGAGGTTAAGTCTCAAGGGCCTAAAGGAATTAAAGCAACTTCTGCTAAAATCCCCCCCCCACAGAGGGATTAGTAGACATTTGAGGTAAAAAAGTATACACCTCTGCTACTCTTGCTATTAGAGCACTAAATTGTCAGTTCCATGTGCTGAAATATCAGCAACATACCATGGAACTCCTCAAACAAAAAATATAATCTTTTCCTGCTTGTGCAGAAAAAAGAGATCTGAAGTAGTTAACTTCATTTGATCAGCAACCTGTGGGTATCGGATCTGATTCAGATCCGAGCCGGCAGCTTTCCTAGCTCAAAGATCCGAGCTCCAACCTCCTCCCCTACCCATAATGCCCTGCCACCTCCCTCTAACCCTCAAATCTCGTTTGCCGCTGCTTCTGTAAGCTTATTAGAACGAGCTCCAATAGTGGTATTGTGAGTTTAGGCTTTTTTTATATATATTTCCTGTCAGAATTTTCTATATCTTTGTGTGACTGACTCCCTTATAACTCTTTTAGTACTTTTAGCTAATTTTAAAAACTTTCTTCTTTATTTTTAGCTCATTTCCCTCCTCTGTCTGTGTGTGAAGGTGTGTGCGTGTGGGCCTTTCTTCTTTTCTTAGAATGTCTGAAGGCCCCAAAGCTGTGTTTTCCAAATGCTCTGAGTGTGGCCATAAGCTGTCCCCAGCGGATGGCCACACTCTGTGCGTTATTTGCCTGGGGGTTGTTCACCTCTCTTCGGGCTGCACTATTTGTGCAGCCTTCATCCCCAGGGCTTTGAGGGATAGGAGGACAAAGTTAATCCTTACGGGCCTTTTGCCCCCGGATTCCACTTCGACCTCCTCCTCCTCTGTGGCGTCAGCTGTGGCTGCCCCACCTACTGCCTCCGATCCCCTGGCCGGGACTCAACCTCCCTCTTTGGTCCAGGAGGAAAGAGACGGTAAAAAGAGAGACAAGAGGGAGAGAGAGAGGGAAAAGGATAGACACCGCAGCCACAAGAGGCGGTCCGAATCTGTCCCTTCGGGCCCGCCGTCCAAGCAGCTTGCCTCTCCCCTCAAGGTCTCCAGGTCTTCCCCCTCCCAGCTTCATTCTCCACGTTTCTCCCCGGAGCCGGAGGAGGAGACCCGGTCACCTTCGAGGTCGTCTAGGCAGCCTTCCAGGCCGACCTCGGCGGTACGTCCATATCTACAAGAAGTTTGTCTGACGCAGACATGGACTGGATGATGCATCGATTTCTTCAGGCTCAGATGCAGATGGGAGTGCTCTTGCCCCCCCCCCCTCCGGGGGAGAGCTCGACCCCCTTTTTCACCCCCATTGCTCCTTCTCCGACCCGCCTTCGTGGTTCGGAGCCGTCGGATCCGTCTAGCTTCGGAGCCAGGGTGATGGCGCCGACAGTGGTTTCTGCTTTGGCGCCGACTGTACCCTCGAGTCTGTCGGATCCTTTTGCGGATCCGAGCTCTCGGGGCCGTGGGTTGAGCGTCTGATCCGGAGGAGTTAGTGGGCCTTCGGCTCCATTAAGGTCGGAGCACACTGCTCTTTTGGATCTGATCGGATCATCTCCGGTGCTGATCCACTCGCTGGATCAGAGGAGACTGCTTTCGAATCCTAGAGAAAGCAGTTTTCCCTCAGCGTTCGACGTCATGGAGAGGGTTCTTTTGAGGGATTCGAGACCCCGGGCTGTTGCTTCGGATCCACCCGCCATTCCCTCTCAGATGGGCCTGTCCTCCATCATCCAGCCCCATGGACAGCCTACGTCCCAGATGGTTACCCTAGAGGAACAGGACATTGTTGGTGAGGCCTCCTTGGACAGCCCCACCTGAGAAGGTCCCTCACAAACGGAAGTGCAAGAGGAGGCACTTGGACTCACCTGAGTCCCTCACAGAGGACATGGACTTAGAGGAAGGGGAAGGTTCCCCAAGGTCACCCCCTGAAGACATCTCCTTTGGAGACATTATGGAAATGTTGCACATTAGAGGGGGGTGGTCTGCCCAAAAACCATCCTCGGATGAGTCTGTGTTTCTGGAGGCATTTGACGCAGGCCCATCTACCTCTTGGGTGTCCCCTCCCGCCGACCCCCTGGTGGACCTCATAACTACCAGGGCATGGAAGGAGCCGGACACTGTTGAGCCAATACCCAAGAGACCTGACAGGATCCATAGCCCTCCCACGGACAGGACAGTTTGGAGCAAGGGTGCCCCTTTGGATGCCATGGTGGTGGCGGCTGCCACTAAAAAGGAATTGGCACAGGAGAGTTCCTCGGTACATCCTCCAGACAAGGAGTCTCGCATGATGGACCGTTTAGGAAAGCGGATGTTCGCTTCAGCAACCTTCTCTGTAAGGTCACTGAACTATATGGCACATGTTATTCAGCTCCAGCGGGACCACATCAAAGAGTATGCTGGATCACCCCCAGAGTCCATGTCGGCTGAGGACAAACGGACCTTCTCTGTTTGAATGGCCACTCTCAAGTCGATTACTAACACATCTATGTGGATTCTCTCCCATGCCACTGAGGAGCGGCTAGAGCCAGCAGGACAGGCATTGTCTTATGTAAACAGGCCTGGCTCCGTCTCTGTGACTTTGCGGTACCCTTCAAGGCATCCTTTGCGAACACCCTTTTTGACGGTTCTACGCTTTTCGGCAAAACTGTCCGCGATATGCTTCTCCATAGCGAGAAAGTCGGGAAGATGTTGTCTGCCGTCGGGATCCGCTTCTCATCTCCTCAGAGGTCCTACTCCAGGAACCAAAGAGGACAAAAGAAGATGTGGTTCCAGAAAGCTCAACAATCCCTTTTCGCTCCCGATCCTTCGTCCTTCAGAGGCAGATGAGGACAAGGTGGACGCAGGCCCAGAGGCAGAAGGGGGCCGAAGAACTTCGGGTCGAGGGAACCCTTTTCCGATCGACCCGCGCAGCAACCCTGAGGGGGTTACCCAATTGCTCCTCTCTGGAGGCAGTCTGGGGGGCACTAATCAGAGCACCTAGTACACTGGGAGTCCATTACGACAGATCACTGGGTGCTCCGAATTATATCCAGAGGTTATTCTATCCCATGCCTGACAGATCCTCCCCGATGTTCCACCCAATCAGAGGGAGGTAGCAGCCATCGAAATAAGAGAGCTGCTAAGAAAAAGAGCCGTCCAGCACGTCCCCCTAGGGCAATCCAGATCAGGCTTCTACTCCAGGTTCTTTTTGGTGCCAAAAAAGACAGGGGACTTATGACCTATTCTCGACCTGTCCACACTGAACCTGTCATTCGCCAAAGAAAAGTTCCGGATGGTCACTATTTATTCCATTCTCCCACTTTTACAGGAGAACGACCTGATGTGCTCGATAGACCTCAAGGATGCGTATTACCACATTCTAATGGACAGGTGATCTAGGAGGTTCATCCGCTTTCGGCTGGGAGCCAGCCATTACCAATTCAGGGTCCTACCCTTCAGTCTCACCACAGCCCCCAGGGTGTTCACCAAGGTCATGGCAGTTGTAGGGGCCCACCTGAGGCTTCAGGGAATACAGGTCTTCCCTTACCTGGATGACTGGCTCCTAACCGCCCCCACCAGGTATCTGCTATGTTCAGGCAGGGACTACTTCCTACACCTAGCCCGCCATCTAGGGATAACGATCAACATCAAGAAATCCTCCCTTCAGCCTACGCAGATCTTGGATTTCATAGGGGCCAGGATAGACACTGTGCAATCCAGATTTTTTCTGACGGCGGACAGACTTCGCAATTTAATCCTTCACATTCTAGCCCTTCTACAAGCACCAGCCCCCCCAGCGGAATTAGGCCTTAGGGCCCTGGGATCCATGACAGCGGCCATCAATCTATCACCTATTGCGCGTCTGAAGATGAGAATCCTTCAATGGACCTTACAGGTTCAATGGTCCATCCTACATCAATCCCTGTCTACTCCTATTCCCCTCAGCAGGATTTGCAGGGAGTCTCTACTTTGGTGGCTCCACTCCAGAGACCTACGGGAAGGGCGCCACTTCTCCATGTCCCCACCCCAAGCCACAGTGACCACGGATGCATCTCTCCTCGGGTAGGTGGGGCATTGCATGGGCAGATCCATCCAAGGCACGTGGACTCGCACGGAGACCTCATTGCATATCAATGTCCTGGAGATGAGGGCTGTGCTTCTAGTGTTGCAGGCTCTCCATCCCCTCCTTCCTCCGGGGACTATTGCAATTCAAACAGACAACATGTCGGTAGTCTGGTACATCAACAAACAGGGGGGAACCAGATCTTACCCACTTTGCCGAGAGGCCATGAGAGTGTGGGAATGGGCAATATCCACCAACCGCTTTCTCTTAGCAACGCACATACCGGGCCAGTCAAACATTCTAGCAGACAGGTTGAGTCGAACAATCCTCTCATCTTATAAGTGGTCTCTGAACCCAGTAGTAGTGGAGCAAATCTTCCTCAAATGGGGTTAACCTTGCTGCGATCTGTTCGCCTCGCCTTCGAATGCAAAGTGCAGTGAGTTCTTCGCTCTAATTCCCCCACCAGGGGAAGTCCCCAGAGATGCTCTGGTTCATGCTTGGCCAATCCGGTCTTCTGTATGCTTATCCTCCTCTTCCATTGATAATCAAGTTCTTGCAGAAAGGTTGTCGGTTGGGGAGCAGAGTTACCTCATAGCCCCATTCTGGCCTCATCAAACCTGGTTCCCATACGTACGTCTCATCTAGTTCATCCTCCCTGGATCTTAGATCCCATTCCAGATCTGATTACCCATCCCTTAGGACTGAAGACACCTGACCCTGGACTACCTCAAGCTCTCAGCGTGGTTGATCCAGTTCCATTAATGGCTAGGACTCCCGGTATATCTTCATCAGTTAAAGCCATCCTGGTGGCCACTCATAAACCTTCTACCAGGAAAATCTAAAAGAGTAAGTGGAAACGTTTCTCTATCTGGGCAGAGCACAGGAATTTGGATCCCTTCACGGCTCCTATCCCAGCAGTCCTCGACTTTTTATCCCATATCTTTCATCAAGGAGCTAGTTCTTCTACTGTTAAAGCTCAATTGGCAGCTATTTCCCACTTCCATGTTGGAAACAGTTTTGGTTCCCTAGATTCCTCCAAGATTTGCAAGACATTCCTGAAAGGAACTTTCCTGTTAAGACCCCCTGTCAAAGATACAGTTCCTCCATGGGATCTAACACTAGTTCTCCAGGCTGTCACTGGGCCCCATTCGAGCCCGCAGCTTCAGTCGATTTAAAATATGTATCTTGGAAAACTGCCTTCTTGATTTCCATTACTTCAGCTAGGAGGATATCAGAGCTTCACGCTCTTTGCAGTAAACCTCCATACATCATTTTTCACAAAGACAGGGTTTCCCTCAGGACTAATCCCTCCTTTTTGCCTAAAGTGGCTTCAGAAGCCAACATAAACCAGTCCATCAATCTACCTGTCTTCTTTCCTAATTATCAAAACAAAGGAGAGTATAGACTTCATTGTTTGGATGTTCATAGAGAGTTACGTTTTTACTTGAACAGAACAGCCGAACTTCGAAAATCAGATCAACTCTTTGTGTCATTTGCTAAATCCTGTCTGGGCAAACCAGTGACTAAAGTAACCTTAGCTAGTTGGATTTCCCAATGCATCCTCCTTGCATACAAAAGCTCTGGTCATCCTGAACCCCTGAGGGTTCGAGCCCATTCTACCCAATCTATGGCTACTTCAGCTGCTTTCTGGTCAAGGGTTTCTTTGGATGACATTTGTTCAGCAGCTATCTGGGCTTCCTCTCATACTTTTATTATACACTATAAAGTGGATTTAATATCCAGAGGACGTGCATCTTTTGGATCTGCAGTGCTCCGGAATATCCTTCCATGAGGACCTCCCAAGTTTTTTTTTTTTGGTAGCTGGGGACTCTGTCCCACAGGTTACTGATCAAATGAAGTTAACTACTTCAGATTAAAAAGTTATGTACTCACCATAACGTCCCATCTGAGTAGGTAACTTCATTTGTCATCAACCAACCCCGCCCTCCATCCCCCGAACCCTTATTTCGTTCTTGAAAGATCAAGATATGTCACTTCCAGATGACTTCAGGTAGGACGTTCAGTACTCCTTTCTGGTGTTGTAGTATTCTCTATGCCTTTATGGCAAACTCGATCTGAGGATTAGAGGGAGATGGCAGGGCATTATGGGTAGGGGGAGGAGCTTGGAGCTCGGATCTTTGAGCTAGGAAAGCTGCCTGCTCGTGTCCGAATCGGATCCGATACCCACATTTTGCTGACAAATGAAGTTACCTACTCAGATGGAACGTTATGGTGAGTACATAACTTCTTATTACAAGAGTTAATGCATTCTGCAAGTCAGGTAACTAAGTACACCTTACAATGTGTTTTGATGCCCTAGAAGCATCTTGCAGGGCAGCAGTCACTAGTTCTGTCCTTAGAAGGCATGCTTGGCTTAAGGAACAGCCCTTGCCAGACTATGTTAAATCCAAATTATTGGACGCACCCCTGCACAAAGATAACTTATTTGGCACCAAGGCAGAGGAGGTCTTAAAAAAGATGGATGAAAAAGCTAAATCTATGCAGACAGTTAAGGACTTCTTGCAGGTCCAGCCACCCAGTTTCAATAGGCATTGCCCCTCCAAGCACTGGTCCTTTCCTCCCCCCTCCAGGTCAGCTCAGCCCAGACCCTGGGGAAGCAGGCCCCCCAGACAACAGCCCCAGGGAATGCAGACATCTAAGCAATGGAGTTCCTCCTGTTCAAAACCAGGGAGTCCTAAGCCACCCCCTCATGGTGAGAACTCACAATGACTTCCCACTTCCACCCACTCTTGCCTCTAGGAGGAAAGCTCTTCCTCCATGCAAGCACCTGGGCCACCATTACCAACGACTGCTGCGTCTTCAACATAGTGTCCCAGGGATACAAATTTCCACACTCCCAAAAGGGTTCCCAGATCGTCCCCCAAACCACTGGATAGAGGCCATAAAGCAAGTCCTTTCCCTGCTCTCTCTGAGGACAATAGAACACATTCCTGTAGAACAGATAGGCCAAGGTTTCTACTCCAGACTCTTCCTGGTACCCAGAAAAGAGGGCACCTGGCAACCCATCCTCGATCTATCCATTCTAAACACCTTTCTGGTGATACCACAATTCAAAATGCTCACCCTCCAGCTGCTTCTACCTGTGCTTTCCAAGGATGCTTGGTTAACAACCCTAGACCTAAAGGAAGCCTACCTACACATCTCAGTCAGGGAATCTTACAGGAAATATATACGTTTCAGTGCAGGATCACTGCACTTCCCTTTGGCTTATCCTCTTCTCCCAGAGTTTTCACAAAATGTCTGGCTCCTGCCATTGCTTTTTGCAGACAAAGAAATATTAAAATTTACCCATACTTAGACAACTGCCTGATTCAGGCCGACAGTCAGGAAAAGCTGCTAAAGCACCTGACCTTTGTAAAGGACCTGCTGGCCTCCCTTAGGGTATAATATCAACGAAAAGAAATCCAAACTATTACCCACCCAAAAAATTGTATTCCTGGGAGCAAGCCTGGACACAGCATCCCAGATGGCATTCCTTATATCAGAAAAACAAACCTACCCGTCAGTGTCAACTAGCCACAAGACCCCAGTTATCCGCAAGGAAAATCCTGCAAGCTCTGGGGTTCATGGCTTCTTGTATTCTACTCATTCCATATGTCAGACTGCATATGAGGAAACCACAATGGTATCTAATAAGCCTTTGGTGTCATCACTCCCAAGACCTGGAAACTCTTATACCAATGGTACCTTGTTTAAGGAAAGATTTTCTTTGGTGGGCAGCAGCATGCTACCACAACAAGGGGCTACCCTTCTCACAACCCCATGCCACCCATACTCTCACTACAGATGCATCAGACTGTGCCTGGGGTGCACACCTGGACGGCAGGTGCATACAGGGCCAATGGAGCCCACATCAAATACATGTCAATCATCCAAAAAGAGATGTTAGCTGTCCAGCATGCTCTGACAGCGTTCAGACCCCTACTCTCCCCTGGGGCTCTACTGATCAAAACAGACAACACCACTGTGATGTGGTATATCAACAAGCAGGGAGGGACTCACTCGTACCCTCTGTGCAGGCTTGCCATGACCCTTTGACACACTGCCTCAGCCATGCAACTACACCTGTTAGCACACATCCTGCCAGGCTCTCTCAACTCTCTGGCAGACAACTTAAGCAGAAATCTTCTGGACCCACATAAGTGGCAGCTAGACCAAAGAACCTTCACCCTTGTAACCCAGAAATGGGGCACCCCGAAGGTTGACCTCTTTGCTTCCCACTCCAACCATCAGCTCAGCAAATTCTGCACCAGAGAACCTCACAGCAAGACCTGGAAAGTGGATGCTCTATCCTTCCAGTTGGTCAAACTCTCGGTCTATGCATTTCCCCCTCTACCACTCATTACAAGGCTACTGCTCAAAATAAGGGAGGAAAAACCAAGGGCAATCCTGATTGCCCCAGACTGGCCATGCCAGCACTGGTACCCACTGCTGCACAGCCTGTCACCCCTACCACCATGGCATCTCCCCCAGATCCCAACACTCCTGACCCAGAGGAATGGACAATTCATGCATCCCCAATTGCAGACCCACAGCCTGGCTTATTCCCTGACTACTGCACAAGCTGCCAGTCTCAGCAAACAAGTTGTAGATGTTATACGTGAGGCCAGACGCCCTAGCATTAGAAAGTCTTTTGCTGACAAGTGGATAAGGTTTTGCACCTGAATCCAGGCTAAGGGAGCCAAAATGGCAGAGCCATCCCTACCTCTCAACCTGGATTACCTTACTGACCTACTACAAAGGGGTCTATCCCTATCCTCTATTAAAGTTCATGCCTCTGCCATCTCTGCTCATTTCAGTACAGAGCCACCTCTTTTCTCCCACCCTCTCATCAAACAATTCCTAAGAGGGGCTAACAACTTGAGGCCACCCAGAAGAGCACCTACCCCAGCTTGGGACCTAAACTTTGTGTTGGAAAAGCTCACCCTGCCCCCCTTTGAACCAGCTGCTTCAGCAGAGTTAAAGTTTCTCTCTTGGATGACAGCCTTGCTTCTGGCCATCACTTCAGCTAGAAGAGTATCCGAGCTACAAGCACTAATGGCTTTAGAACCCTTCATCATTTTCTATGCTGACATGATCTCCCTCAGGACTAACCCAAAAGTGGTGTCCAGTGAGGCTGTCAACCAATCCATTCATTTGCCCACCTTTTTCCCTAACCCACAAAACAAGGGGGAAAGGGTTCTGCACTCTCTAGATGTGCACAGACCGCTCAGATTTTACCTAGACAGGACTAAATCATTTAGAAAGACTGATCAATTGTTAGTCAGCTTTGCTGCAGGAGTAGAGGGCAAGGCCATGCCCAAACAAACCATTTCCAAATGGATAGAACACTGCATCCATTTCTGCTACAGACAACACGGGAAACCTCCACCCAAGGGTAAAGGACACATTCTTCCAGAGCAAGCTCCACCTCTGCAGCTTTCCTCAGAGGGGTCCCCACCAGGGACATCCAGGAGGCTGCAAAATGGACATATGTTCATACCTTCACCAAGCATTACCACCTGCCTATCTTCTCCAAATCCAGGGCAGACTTTGCCACCACAGTCTTGCAGGGCATCCTAGCCAGCCCTCAGTCTTCTTGACTGCCTCCACCCTTTTCTTCAGCTTTGGGAATCAACCCAAATGTGATGACTGCAACAGTGAAACACGAAGAACATAGTACAATTCTGTACACTTACCATAAATGTAGATGTTCGAATGTATTCACTGTTGCAGTCCTGGTTTCCCTCCCTCCATTTCCCTTGTCGCTCTCTCTCTCGATCTCTCTCTGTCTCCCCCTCCTTACAAGGAATTTTTGGTATTTACTTTCTGCTGGTGGTGTTCTTCCGCCATAACCTAGCTCTCTCTTGGGGGCTCCTGACAGTTAGGACAAGAAAAACTGATGTAATGGTGTTGGCTGCCTTATTTTATTTTATACCACTGATGACCTGACGTCAGTCCTGGAGTGACGGCAACCGACACAGAAATACTAAGCCTCTGGTATTCAGGCCGACTTTGGGCTACCCTGGCAGGGATAACCCAAGTGTGATGACTGCAATAGTGAATACACTCGAACATCTACATTTATGGTAAGTGTACACAACTGTACTTTCAGCTTCTCAAAAAGCATCTTTTCATAAAATCTGTAATACCAGTTGGAAAAGATTCCCTATTTGCGCCTCTAACCAAGGTCTAGATCCTTTCATTGCCCAGTCCCTGCAGTTTTGTAATTTCCTTCCACAATGTTTGAGGCTGTAGTTATTCCACATTCAAGGTACATTTAGTTGCTGTTTCCAGCTTTCACACCTGCTTTCCATCATCTTCCCTCACAGCTTAAAAATTATGTAAGGCTATCTTTTTCCAACACCCCACCATCTATCAAAAACCTCAGTCCACCATGGGACGGGACCTGAATTTTTATTTATTTTTTATTGGAGAGACTAACTTGCCCCCCCCCCCCCGACCAACACACCACCACCTTGAATCACCTTTCTAAAATTAGTGCAAATTCCTTTTGTAGAAGATGTTTATTCTTGGTAGAAGAATATCAAGATTGCACGCATTATCCTCCTTGCCTCAACTCCTCTCCAAAAGACAGTTTCCCTCAGAACTGATCTGTCCTTTATTCCCAAAGTAGCTCTTGAATCCAAACTCAACCAATGTATTCACCTTCCTGTCTTTTTTCCTAATGCTGTAATGAAGGAGAATTCTTCCTCCATAACTTGAACGTTCATGTAATTGTAATTCTACTTGCAGTATACGAGTCAAGAATTCATGAGACTGAATGACCAAACATGAATTTACAGATACTAAGTCCAAGATTACTGTTTCTTGGAAACAGTTTCTTTTGCCTGAACTATATCAATTTCAGAATTGGTATATATAAGTTTGTCAGGTGCGCCCCCCCCCCCCAATCAGGGAGGGAGCCTAGGGGAGCTTGTTTCCCTTCAAAAAAAACAACTTTAAAGGAAAGCAATATTGTTTGATATTTACTGTTCTGCTTTATTTTCTAACTTGATTTTTTTTAGTTATTCTGGGGCTTATACTAATGAATCTTAGAATTACAAATTACAATAGAAAGCCATTTTGTGTACCAATGAATATTAAATTTGAACACTGGAACAATACTCAGCAAGTGGTCATAAGTCCCATAAGATGCCTAACCGTGTACATGTTTAATTAGACACACTTAAGTTTTTTCTCCCTTTTTAAGCACATAATAGTGCTCCCCTTCCAAGTCAAAACCAGCCTTAAAGATGGTCAGAATAGCACTTTGACCTTTAGTGGTGGTATATTATTCCACAGGATGGGAGTTCTTAGTTTTGAACCTTTTGACCTGTAATGGTAGCTTGTTTTCATAGGCTAGGAATACACTTGGGTTAGGAATGTCTGTCTTCTTAAGGTCTTGTTTATATTTAGATTTAGGTGCCTAGTGCAGGTGTCTGTATTACTAGTGTTTTTACAAAGGAATAGGAGATCAAATGGGATTGAACCTGTCCTGACATGAAAAGCAAGAGAGAGGTCACATTGGAGTAGTCTGTAACCTAACTGATTGTATGGAAAGTTGTATTATTATACCAGAATAATTGAAGGAATCAGTGTCTTTTTTTCTTTGTTGGGTATCTTTGGATCTTTTTCAATTGAGCACTATCTTGTATTTATATACACAAATGGGGGCATTGTGTTCAATGATGGGTCTGATAAGAAAAGAGTACAGTGGTAGGATACCGTTTTGGGAATATGAAGATATTCCTTTGAAAATGAACTGGACTAGATAGAAGGATTTCCTGACTGCAGTAGACACATGGTAATTGAATGAGCAAGAGTTATACCCAAGTTTTTTATGACAGTATGTATCTGAAGGACATTACCATTTATAAGGTATGAAGTAGGAACTGCTTTTTTGTCGATTGCTACTGTGCTACACTTTTTTGCATTTTAGCTTCAGACCATTTTCAGTATACCAGGTATGTGCATATTTCAGCTCTTGTTGGAGTTGTTTGGTATCGGTGGATAAGTGGATAATTGCGTCAAACTTGCAGTCGTCAGCAAATTTGATCAACCGCATTTCTGGGGATATTGGTAAATGTCTGCAAGTAAATGATAAGGAGATGGCCTATCAGACTCATTAACTATCTCAAGAAAGAATGTGTTAGAGTTAAAAAACCTGAAAGGGGAGGGGTGGTGTTGTGTGTACAACTCGGATTGATACTACATTTACAGCAGCATGTTGGATAGTAACCAGTAATGAAGCTAGTATCTAGAGAAATGATAGGGCTTATTTATTTTAGAGATTTTTTATTATAACTGACAAGTTTCAACCAATTGTATCTGGGGCAGGAGCATTACAGAACCTTTTAGAAAAATTTATTGACCAGGTAACAAACAGTTTAAAAAAAAATCAGAACACGTGTAAGGACTCCTGGGATTTTCTCAAAGGAATAGTTGATCTATTCCCAAGTATTCCACATTCAGTGGGCTAGAGTGTTTTAATGAAGTATTAAGTACTGAAACCAATCTGGGGCACACTATAATAAACCTGTTAGTTGAATACATGGAAACAATTTTAGAAAAACAAGGTACAATATTTAGTGCACTACAAGAGGTACTCTAGACTATATATGCATTTTTTTTGCAGGGAACCCATGAATTTTTTTTTTTTCATCAAGTATTTAAACTTTCCCATTTTTTTTTTTTTTTTATATTATTATAAATGACGTAATACACTACCTTTGATGTAACCCTATGGGTCATCGGTCAAATCAATGTCAAATCTAAACTGTGTTATAGAAGCCAACCTTTTCTAATACATACACACACTTTCTCAGTGGACCTTCCTAGTGTAGAAAACAGTACTACACACGATTTGTGTAGAAAGAGACTGACTTAAAAAAAATCTCTCTATTCTTGAAGACATTAAAGAGCCTGACCACACTTATGGCAGGTTCATTTATACAAGTTTATTAGAAAGAGGGACACCACCTCAAAAGAAATTTTGAAGGGAACATACCAGAGCGAACACTAACTTGCCATTGAAAGCAGGCACCGTGCCTGCAAACAATATACACTATTTTTTTGACACCCCTAGTATTTACATTTGTTTCTAGGAACTTTCTGTTTACAAAGAAAATAAAAGAGCTCGCTTTAGGTTTTGTAGTAGACACACCCTTTTAACACAAAAAATATGAACAACACAAATACAGTTTTTAACATAACTGATAATGCAGTTCATTTTAACAGGTTTTATATGTATACACATTTTTGCTACTAGAGTTACATGAGCAGCATTAGCACGCATTTTTAAACATTGTAATATGGGTATTTCTTTTAAATATATGAGCATTTTTTTTTTTTTTATGATTGTTGCTTTCACTAAAGTAGCACTCCTCCTAATTGTTAATTGACTTAAGACTAACCATGTGATAGGGAAAGATATATAAAATGGCACTGTTTCCAATGTTTTAATTCATTTTTTTAAAAAAAAAAAAAGCTAGCGAAGCGAAAAGCTTATATTTTATATCAATAAATTTTCTTTTTCTGCCCACTTGCACTTCTTTGGTTGTGGATTTACGTTGGTCATCCTGCTTTGAAGCTTTGTTTTCTTTTTTTGGCCTAGCACCCATTTGTGTTACTCCACTCCTACACTGTTATGTTTAGAGAGAGTGCCAGCAACTTTCACGACTTGGGATTTGATGGATAGTCAATTTCAGTCCTTTGGCTAACTCAAGGATTTGTTATATTTGTCTATTTTTAATGATGCTTATATGAGGTCTAATATCAAAAGTCTTGGCCATATCAAAGTAAAGCAGCATGCACTAAGTGACCGCTGTCCACAATCTCTGTAACCTTTTCAAAACTTACTAGATGCAACAACAGGACTTGCTTTTCCCAAAATTGGAATGTCTGGGGTCTAGATCAATTAAGTTGTCTGTGTCTGCAGAGATGAGTTCTTCTTTAATAAGTTCCATGGCTGTGCATATAAGGATGGTGAGGCTGATAGGCCTGTAGTTGTGTTTCTGTAGAGGGACCACCCTTGTATAGAGAAGTCACAGTGGCTCTTCTCCAAGCATCTGGCATAAACCTTGTAGATAGGCTGAGGATGAACAGTTTATGTAAAAGCTCAAGTAGTGCATATTTGGCATTGATGAGAATGTATTTTGTATGTTTTCTTGTCCCATGTAAGTGTAATATTTAGCCCTTGACAGTGATTCTAAGATTTGTTTAAAGGTGATTTCATGGGAAACAAAATTTTCAGGGATACTAGGGTCCAATGGTGTGGGTAGGTGATGTAAAGATAGCACTAAATTTATGTCAATTTATTGGCTATATCTTTTGAATTAGAATATGTGGCATTAATTTAGATGAACTTTTTGCATTGTTTTTTTTCAGGAAATTAACGATTTGTGGTTTCCCTTGGTATCCATAGTGGCTTTAAGTTGTATTTTGCAGTATATTCATTTTTCTAGTAATACTCTTAATGAAACACATGCTAGCAATGTATTTGTGGCCCTGAAGTAAGGGAATAAGGATTTCTTGCCACTTTTCATTGTTTTTCCTTCTTTTGTTATCCTGGTTGTCAATATGGAAGTACCGCTAGAGATGATTATTCCTGGATTTATTATTATATTTGAGACAGATGGCTATTGGCTTTTCTGTGCAGCTGTTTAGGTGCTGGTGAAAGTTGGAAGTGAATGCATCAGCCCTCTCAATTAGGTCTATTTGCAGAAGTTTGTGGTAATTTTGCATATTTCTTTTACATGATGAACTAGATTTGACCTAATAAAGTCTGTAAAGATGGTCTTATTTGGTGGTGGAGTGGTACTATTGGGTTTAACGGAGAAGGTTTGCTAACTTCTCAGATTAAACCAGGGATGAGGAGATGTGGGGTGGATTACATGCTGGGACTAGGTCAGTAATGACTGGGCCAAGGATATTAGAGCCCACTTTGGGAAGTTCTGCAATTTGCTCCAGTACATTGGTAAAGTTTGGGAAACACTGACCATGTCCATTTTTAGAGATGTAAGTGAGCCAATAATGCTTGGGTAATTGAAGTCCCCTAGTAAGAATGTATTTGGTTTGACATTTAACCCCCCAATGATATTAAGGTAATTTCTTTGACCTTTGGGTGAAATTGATGGAGATATGTAACTAGCAATGAAGTAGTAGTTGGATGTGTTAATGCTGATTTGGATCTCCAGGGGCTCAAAATGGGTAATTTGGCATGAGGTGGTGGTAGTTCTGAGAAATACAGATACTCCCCCCCAGTTACCCAAGGGCCTGGAGGTGTGACTGGCACTAAACTCTGGTATAAAGGGAATGCTGGTACTGCAGTGAAATCCCGTCTCACTAGTGGCACAAATACGAGTATCAAGTTCAGGCATCTTTCTGTTGAGTTTAAGGGTGTGAGCACTTATGCAACCAGCGTACTGTACTTTTTTTATTTTTTATATTTTCCCCCTAACAGATTTCTTTGTTTTTCAATTGAATTGTACAGGTTATAGGTCATATTAAAGGTGGGAAGAGTTTTGAAATGATTTATTGTGGTCTCATTTTTTATATCGCAAAAACCTGGCATTTTAACAGGGGCGGGTACACTATTAATATCCACTGGGTGTTTGTCTGTGTGTGTGTATACACACACACACACACACACACACACACACACACATGTATACATGGGTCTAGGACTGATGCGTGAATGGCCATTTCACCGAATCTTAAATGGCCGGGCATACTTCCACAAAAGTGATTTTCACCAAAGAAGCACTTTCCCGGATGTATGCCTGCAGGTAGAGGGAGTTGTGAGGGAGTGACTGTCGAGATTGTACTACGGTGCAAATAAGGGACGTTTTTCCTTTCCCCACTGTAGTGTGATCTCTGAGTGAGAATATTAAAGTGGGAGGGTATGGGGGGGTCAGGGGGGTTTGTGACCCTGCATAAATGCTTTTTTTCTTGTTTTTTTTTTCTTTTTTTTAACGCACTTTAGCGAAAGTGCTTTTTCTGTAAAAGCACTTTAGTTAAAGTGTGTTCGGTGAAGTTGGATTCGGACTGTTATGTGTGTGTGTGTGTGTGTATGTATGTATATATATATATATATATATATATATATATCTATAAAAATATAGTGTACATAATAAATATATATATATATATATATATATATATATATATATATATATATATATAAAATATAGTGTACTTCTATATGTATTTTGTGCTTTTTATGTATCCTACCCAGCTGATGCCCATAACTCATTGATGTTATGTAGTCCAGTCTCGCCTACATTCTTACCCCTGGGTTCGAAGCTGAATCTTGGCTCCGAGTCGGCCATACTGTAGCTCGAAGTCTTCAATTGGCTCGTGGCTAAGAAGTATCCCATGCTGCAACGCGCCTATCCCCAGATCTCGTTTGCCGCTCGTACAGCTCAGACGTGGTCTCGCTCTTGGCCGTGGCTAAGTACCATTTTTCGATTTATTTTTTCAATATTGTTGCTCCAAAAGCTATTTTCATAGCTAATGTTTGTGTTTTGCTTGGTTTACCTTTATATCGTCGATCACACTTTGTCAAAAGACCACTTAATCGACGCAGTTTACACGAACTGAAACCGCGAAAAATTTTAAACATCGAAAAACATTTGACATTTCTGTCCGCTCAACACCTCCACACCATTGCTACCATGGGTCAAAAAGGGGCGAGGTTTTGTCGTTCGCATATTCAAAATTTGACGCCAGAGATGTTTGCATTTCGGCATTCGCGGAAGTCGTGTCGCCCATATTGAGATCAATATAAAGGTAAACCGTTTTGCTTCTGCTGGTTGTGCGACCGGTTCTGTTGACCCTTTTCTTGGTGTCCCGTCTCCTTTTTTGGTGTTTATGGGCTAGGCCCATTTCAGTTAGAGGACGTAGTCCTCCCCTGTATTTTGTAGTATACCCTTTAGCGGGTTTTGTTGTGTGACTGTGTTTTGGTGCCTTTTTTCCCTGGGCTAGGCTCATTTAACTTAGAGGACCTAGTGCTCCCTGTGGTGATCCTGCGGTCTCTAGGCCATTTCAGTTAGAGGCTGTAGTTTCCCGCGCTCTATCTTGGTTATTTTGGTGAAGGTGTCCCTGCTGTTTTTCCCTGTGTGTGTGTTCTTGCTATCAGCATGTCCAAAGATTCTAAAGAACACAGGCCTTCGGGCTTTAAAAAATGTGTCAAATGTAATAAGATGTCATTGACGGATGGGCACTCAGTGTGCGTGTATTGCTTGGGGGCTATTCATCTACAAGAATCCTGCTTGTTCTGCCACTCTTTCAGTCCCCGTGTGCTGCAAGAGAGGAAGAACAAGCTTATTTTAAAAGGATTGCCGAAACCTTCCTTTGAAGAAGACTTAGAGAGGTCTTCTAGTTCCAGATCCTCCTCTTCAAAACCGGACAGAAAAACAGACAAAAAATCCTCAAAGAAACGTTCTCCGGCTCCGTCAGTTTCCTCAGAGCTGCCAGAGAAAATCACCAGAATTACAGTTGCTTCTTTAGCTCCACTGGTTTCGTGGCCGACAGAAGGCAGCACATCTATGATGTCGACTTTGGCTCCCAGTATATTGGAGCCGGTGACAGATTTACCAGTTCGGAGCCAGTCTCCAGATTTTTAAACCGGTTTCTCCAACTCACAGGTCTTCATCTGCAGGGAGATCAAGATCCCCGACTGTGTCCTATAGGACCCTTTCCGATGACGATGTCGATAGATTGGTGAGGAAACTGCTCCAGTCATTGGTGCTGGCTAAATTGATTTCGACTCTGGCCCAGTCGGCTCCAGAGCCCATCATCCCTTCATCTTTGGCTGTTCCTCCTCCGAACCTTTTTTCGGAGCCAGAGCTGTCGGTTCCATCAGATGCCGTGAGGTCAGTTCCAGTAGCCCCTTCTGGCATCTCGGCTCCGATCTCCGCTCCGACCCCGTCGGCGCCATCCACGGGGTCCAGGATTCACAGTTCACAGGTCAGACCTGAGAAGGAGGCCTCAGATCGATCTTCTTCGGCTCCGAGCCTTCCTCTCGGTACTTCAGCTCAGATGAGCGTGGACCCGACATCGGCTTCGGACCTCATCTCCTCTGCTCCGAGGGCTACTACCATATCTTCCACGGTTAGCCAACCTTCGGAGCCAGGGGGATCAGCTTTCGAGGTCATGAGGAGTGTGCTGGCCAGGTCGTCAGCTGCATCCTACTGCACCGACACTCTTCCCCTTCCAGCACAGATATCAGTCTCAGATTACCCTCTATCCAGGGACAGCGGAGACCCAAGGCCTCAGGATATCTCCATGAGTGATCCCCAACTTTCTGAGGCCTCCCCAGATTTTTTACCTGAAGAGCCTCCCAGAAAGAGTGTGTGCAAGAGGAAGCACGTTGACTCCCAAGATGAGTCTGTCACCTCTGACACCGACCTCCCGGAGTCAGAGGGGTCCCCCAAGTCATCTTCTCACGATATCTCTTTCTCAGATATCTTGGAAATATTGAGACAGAGAGGTGACTGGCCCTCCAAAGCCCCTTCTGAGGAGTCTGTGTTCTTGAAGGCTTTTGGGTCCCAACCCTCCGCCTCTTGGGTTTCTCCCCTTTTCGACGAGCTCCAGGAGCTCATTTGTCAAAAGGTGTGGGAAACTCCAGGCACTGTGGAACCAGTCCCTAGGAGACCCAACAAGTTTTTGTCCGCTCCCCCTGATAGAGAATTTCTTATGAAAGGCGTTCCAGTAGATGCCATGGTGGTGGCAGCAGCCACCAAGAAGGAACTTGCAGAAACTTCATCTACCGTCCATCCTCCTGACAAGGAGTCCAGGGCTATGGACAGGTATGGGAAGCATTTGTTCTTTTCAGCGGCCTTTACACTGCCGTTGCCGAACTATTTGTCGCATTTTACACGGTTCCAGAGAGATCTCCTAAAAGAGCTGGGAGATTCTCTACAGGGTAACGTTTCTGATGCTGTGGCTCAGAAGGTAAATGCTTAGATGTCTACCCTAAATTCTTTTGCCATCTCCTCCATGAGGCTGATTTCTTTTGCAGCCGATGGAGGGAGCAGGGCTGCGGGTTTCGGAGTTTCTTTTAGGAGACACTCCTGGATGTGCCAGTGCAACTTCGCAGAGGCTTTCAAGTCTACCTTCACCAGCGCCCCCTTTGATGGTTCATCCTTAATTGGAACCAAGGTGAAGGACACACTCACTAGGTGCGAGCAGGAAGGAAAAACCCTGTCTGCCTTGGGAGTCCATTTTTCCATGTCTTCTAGACCTTACCCCAAGGGATAGAAGGGTAGAAAAATGTGGTTCAGAAAATCGCAGGGTTTTTTTCACAACGCACAAAGTGATTTCCCCTCCAGAGGCAGAGGAGGGGGTGGAAATTCAGGTAGACTCCGCCGTAGAGGCGGTGGAGGTCCGCATAACCAGGGGGACTGTGATTCCTTTTGTGGTTCTCCCTACCAGTGCTCCTGAGGGGAGGTCCGACAATGCATCTCTGGGGCCAGTCGCGGGTCGCATTTCTCTATACCCAGAAGCCTGGCAAGACATCACCCAAGCCGAGTGGGTATTAGAGATAATTTCCAGAGGTCATCATATTCCCCTTCTTTCTTATCTCCCTCCAAACAAAAGAATCCCAGATGTTCCACACAGTCAAAGGCATTCCGCAACTTTAGAAGTACAAAAGTTGCTGTCAAAGGGAGCCATCCAGCCAGTCCCCTCAGACCAAGTAGGATTAGGGACATACTCCAGATTCTTTTTGGTGCCGAAAAGAACAGGGGACCTGAGGCCCATCTTGGATCTCAGCCATTTGAACCTTCATGTAGAGAAGTCCAAGTTCCACACGGTCACGTTAGTCAATTCTCCCGTTATTAGGGAAAGATGTGTGGATGTGCTCCATCTACCTCAAGGATGCTTACTACCATATCAAAATGGACAGGGCATCCAGAAGTCACTTACGCTTCTGGCTGGGAGCCAGTCATTTTCAGTTTTGCGTCCTACCTTTTGGTCTCACCACAGCCCCCAGGATGTTCACCAAATACATGGCAGTGGTAATGGCTCACTTAAGACATCAGAGATTCCAAGTGTTTCTGTACCTGGATGACTGGCTCCTGTCTGCCACCACCAGGCATCTACTGCTACAGATCAAGGACGCCACTATTGCGCTGTGCAAAAGTCTGGGAATTGCTCTGAATTGGGAAAAGTCTGCCTTGTTGCCCTTGCAGCGTGTTACCTTTATCGGCGCCAAATTAGACACGGTGCTCATGAGGGCCTTCCTTCCAGAAGAGAGAATTCAGGTTTTACAGCAGCAAGTCTATGCTTTGCTACCATTGAAGAAGGTCAAGGCAAAAGTGGTCCTCAAGTTATTAGGGACCGTGGCTGCCAAGATTATGCTAGTTCCTCTTGCAAGACTACACATGAGGCTTCTTCAGTGGCTACTTTTTGCCCAGTGGTCTCTACAGCATCTCCCGCTCTCCCATCTTATTCTGATTACAGACAGGTGCAAACAGGATCTGCGTTGGTGGCTTCAGACCAGCAATCTCAATGCGGGCATGCCTTTCGTTCTTCCTTCTCCAGTTGCCACGGTGACCATGGATGCCTCCCAGATCGGGTGGGGGGGGTCATTATCTCGGCAGGACAGTCCAAGGCACATGCTAAGAAGATGAGACCCATTTGTATATCAATGTCTTGGAGATGAGAGTTGTGCTATTAGCGTTGCAAGCACTTCAGGGCTTTCTTCTTCATGGGACAATTGCAATCCATTCAGACAACATGTCAGTGGTATGGTATCTAAACAAACAGGGAGGAACCAGGTCGTACCCCTTTGCAGAGAGGCACTTCGAGTGTGGCAATGGGCAGTATCTTCCCGATGCTTTCTAGTGGCAATGCACATACCGGGGAAGTCCAACGTGATTGCCGACAGGCTGAGCAGAGCTATTCTGATGCCGCATGAGTGGTCCCTGAGCGAACAAGTGGTGGAGCGGATTTTCCACAGATGGGGTCAGCCTTGCTGCGATCTATTTGCCAGCCCCTCAATGCCAAATGTAGCAGCTGCTTCACCCTTCACCCAGGGATGCTGTAGTTCACGATTGGCCCTCTGGTCTTCTCTATGCCTTCCCGCCAATCCCCCTGATAACGAAGGTTATTCAGAAAGTACAATCCTTGGGAAGCAAAATGATACTGATTGCATCCCACTGGCCTCATCAGATTTGATTTCCTTTTCTCCACCCTTATCTAATGGATGATCCGTGGATTCTGGACCCAGAGCCAGATCTGCTGACTCATGTGTCAGGGCAGTTCCACCCCTCCATTTAGACCCTCAAGTTGACAGCATGGCTACTCCAATTCCGTCCCTAGTCAGGCTTCATGATTTTTCCCCGGAGATGTTTCATATTCTGTCTTCTTCCCACAAGCCTTCTACTAGGAAGATTTATTCCAGTAAGTGGAAGAGATTCTCCATTTGGGCTCATGAAAGGCAGATTGATCCCTATACAGCTCCCATTTCATCAGTTCTAGAATTTCTTTAACTGTTCAGCCAGGGATCAGCTGCGGAAACTATCAAAGTGCATTTGGCAACCATTTCTACTTTACATGTTGCTAATGAACCCAGTCTAATGGCACACAGACTTTGTAGGGCTTTTCTGAAAAGGGACTGTGCTACTTCGACCTGCAGTCTTTGATCCTGTAATGACATGGGACCTTAATTTTGCATTACTTTGCCTCCTTTTGAGCCCGCGGCAACCTGTGACATTAAATTTTTGTCTTGGAAGGCAATCTTTTTGATAGCCATCACTTCGGCTAGGCAGGTCTCTGAACTCCAAGCTTTATCGGTTCTGCCCCCTTACTTGGTATTTCACAAGGATAGGGATGTTCTTCGTTTTCCATTGCTGCAGTCCTTACTATTGGGTATAGTCCGCGTCCCGTCGGCCCGAATACCAGAGTATAAGGCTGGGTACTAATGCGCATGACCATATCCTCAGTCTTTTGCCGCATGGTCCGATGCAGAAGCAGGTGCAGGTTGGCGTTCTGAAATATTTCGAAACAGAGTTAAAAGTGAATAACTGTATTTCTTGTGGGAAACAGATACCTCATAGGGATTACCATACCTTGTGTATACCTTGTTTAGGGCCTGAGTTGTTGGTTGCCGCTCTTGTGCTAGGTTTAACAAACGCACTATTAAGAGGAGGTTAGACTGTGCCAGGTTAGTGTTTGGGAAGATTATAAAATGCGGACAAAACAGCGAAGCCTAGGGTTGATGAACCGGCAGTCCGGACGCGGTTTCTTTAAAGAACTCAGTGGAGCCAGAGGTTTTGCCAGGAGTTTCCATGGAGTCCCAGGCAGAAACTTTACTTTTACAGGATGTGCCTTCTCAGGAGGTAGGCCAGGCTGAGGGGCTTCTCAGGTGACTGTTCTTCCCTCTCTTCCCAAGGTAGTTAGAGCCTCTCCTTCTGTTGCCAAAACTTCTTTGAGAGGTAGGCCTAGTTCAGCTTCAGTGGGGGCTTCTCCTAGCATTTGGTTCTGTACCTAAGAAACATATGCTTAAAATGGCAGAAGATTTGATTACTATGATTAGAGGTTCTATGGATAAGAGGCCTAGGGTGGAACCGAGTTTGATAGTTTTGAACAGTGTTCAGAGGCTTCAGAGTCTTCTGCGGAAGTCTTGCAGGAGTATCCTACCTATTCTGATTCTGATGTGGATGATCCCACTCCTACAGCTCCGCCCCCTGAGGATTTCTCGTTTTCAGAGACTCTGCATTCCATGAGGGAGCACTTTAAATGGGAAGGCCAGGATTACTCTGATTCAGGAAAGGCTTAGGGAATTCTTGTTTTTACCCCAGCATAGGCCTTTAGCTATTCCTCCTGTGTTGAATGTGGTGGAAGATGTTTTGCAGACTGAACCCTGACTCTTTGCCTCCTGCTCCTGTTAAGCCTGATAGGTATTATAGGGTGCCCAAGCTCATAAGTTTTTGTTTAAGAGTGACCCAGAAACTATTTCTCAAGGGCCTAAAGGTGTTAAGGCTTCTGTGGTTAAAAATCCTGTTCCCACTGATAAAGAGGCAAGGGCTTTGGATAGGTGGGGAAAGAAAGTGTATACTTCTTCCACTCTAGCCATGAGAGCATTGAATTGTCAGTTTCACATGCTAAAATATCAGAATTATCTCCTTTCACAATTGAAATCTAAGGTGGATGCTTTGGTATTGAGTGTAAAGAGTTGCTGGATTTGGTTCATGTGTCTGAACAAGTGGGTAAGCATTCTTTGCAATGTGGTTTTGATGCTGTACAGGCCTCCTCGAGGGTGGCTGCTACCAGTTCTGTTCTTGCATGCCTGGTTGAAGGATCAGAATTTAGCTGAGCATGTTAAGACAAGGATTTTGGATGCTCCTTTACAGTCTGATGTGTTGTTTGGATCGCCTGTGGAAGCAGTTTTAAAGAAAATGGAGGACAAAGCTAAGTCTATGCAAACTGTTAAAGATTTTTGCAGGTGCAGTTTAGTAGAAATTGGCCTGCTAAGGGGTGGACATATCCTGCTTATGATTCCCAGTCTAGGGGTAGGTCTAGGCGTGGTAGGGCAGGGCTCAAGGTTCTTTAGGCCTAGAACAGGAGTTCACCTGCTCAGACTTCTGGTGAGGGCAGGGGTCAGTCCTTAACAGACCCAATGACCTGTCTTTTCAGCTGCCAGTAGATTCCCGTCTGGCAGCTCCTTTGGGAGGAAGACTGTCTCTTTTCAAAGAAAATTGGGATTTAATTACTCAAGACAAATGGGTGTTGGATATCATTCACCACGGTTACAGATTTTATTTCCATACAATGCCTTTCAAAGGCATGCCAGACGTTCCTCCTCCACAAAGAAAAGAGGCTCACAAGCAAGTTTCTCAGTTACTCCAGATAGGGGCCATTCAGCCAGTCCCTGTGTCAGAAAGGGGCCTAGGATTTTATTCTCGCCTGTTCCTAGTACCAAAGAAGGGGAACACGTGGAGACCAATTTTGGATTTATCTCTCCTCAACACGTTTTTGGACATTCCCAAGTTCAAGATGTTGACGTTACAACAGCTTTTACCTCTGCTGGGCAAAGATCACTGGATGGTAACTTTAGATCTCAAGGAAGCTTACCTTCATGTGCCTATAAGGCTAAGTTGCAGGAAGTATCTGCTGGAAATTCTCATTATCAGTTCTCTGCATTGCCCTTTGGCTTATCTAAGTATTCACAAAGGTTCTGGCTCCAGTGATAGCTTACTTCAGGCTTCAAGGAATTCAAATCTATCCTTACTTGGACGACTGCCTGATTCTGGCTCAAGAAAAGGAAGACCTTCTCCAGCATCTGGAATATGTTATAGCAGTGCTAAGATGCCTAGGGTATTCTGTGAACGAAATAAAGTCCAGTCTAGTACCCTCTCAAGACATGTCCTTTCTGGGTGTGCGGCTGGATACAGCACTCCGGATGGCCTTTCTAACCCCGGACAAACAAAAGAGTCTGTCACTTTACTTCCATCAACTATCTCATCAGTCCGTGCTGACTGCAAGGACAGTCCTTCAAGCATTAGGGTTCATGGCATCTTGTATTCTGGTGCTTCCCAATGCCAAACTGCATATGAGGAAGCTACAATGGTATCTAAAAAATGTATGGACACAGCACTGCCAGGATTTGGACACTGTCATTCAAATAATACCTTGCCTTCAAAAAGAATTCTTGTGGTGGGCTCAGGAATGTCACCTAAACAAGGGACTCTCTGTGACCCGGCCAGAGGCAAGTCAGATCTTGACGACAGATGCCTCGGACATTGCTTGGGAGCTCATCTAAATGGAAAGTGGATACAAGACAAGTGGCCTGCCAGACTACAGCATCTACATATCAACATGAAGGAGATGTTAGCAGTCCAGTTTGCATTAATGGCTTTCAAGGAGTTACTTCTTCCAGGGCAGGTGTTGATTCTAACAGACAACACAACTGTCATGTGGTACATCAACAAGCAAGGGGAACACATTCTTATCCTCTATGCAGGCAAGCAATGATTTTATGGGAGACTGCGCTAAGCTTGCAACTAACTCTTCAGGCAAGGTTTCTGCCAGGAGCACAGAACTCCTTAGCAGATGTTTTACCCAGACAAATCATGGATCCCCAGAAACTGGATCTTCATGTATTTCAGAAATTGACAGTGTCATGGGAACTCCAGACATAGATCTGTTCGCTTCTCCACTAAACCACCAGCTGCCAAAGTATTGCACAAAGGGGTTTCATCACACAGCTTGGAAAGTGGATGCTCTGTCTTTCAGTTGGAAAAACCTTCATGTGTATGCCTTTCCACCTCTGCCTCTTCTTCCAAAGGTACTATTAAAGGTCAGACAAGACAGGCCAAGGATGATTTTGATAGCTCCAGATTGGCCTCGGCAACACTCCCACTACTACGGAGTCTGGTAAAGCCTCCATGGCCTTTACCTCTGATTCCTCGTCTGTTATCTCAGAAGGGCGGTCATCTGCTCAATGTCAAGCTTCACTCTCTTCATCTAACAGCCTGGCATATTCTATGTTGAAACACAGCAGGTCTCAACTTCCTCAACAAGTTTTAAATGTGATTATGGAAGCTAGAAGACCTAGTACAAAATGGAAGAGATTTTTATTTTGGAGTACAGCAAACAATTTGGAGATTTCTGAGCCCAATTTGAGTGTGGCTCTTCAATATCTTACTGAGTTATTGGACAAAGGTTTGTCCTTCTCTTCCATTAAGATTCATGCTGCAGCAATTTCAGCTCACTATGATTGTGACCCACCTTTGTTTTCATCCTTTGTTCAAGCAGTTTCTTAGAAGAATATAAGATCCTACTCCTGCTTGGGATCTCAATTTTGTGTTGGAAAAACTTACTCTACAACCTTTTGAGCCTGCAGCTACTGCTGAATTGAAATACTTGTCATGGAAGACTGCTTTTCTGTTGGCTATTACTTCTGCAAGAAGGGTGTCTGAGTTGCAGGCCCTTATGGCAGTGGAGCCCTTTTGATTTTCCATAAGGATAGGGTATCATAATCCTTCCTTTATGCCTAAGGTGGTTTCTAGTGTGGCTTTAAACCAAACTATTCATTTGCCTACGTTTTATGCAGACCCCAAAATAAAGGGGAAAAGATTTTGCACACTTTAGATGTACACAGACAATTGCGTTATTATTTAAGCAGGACTAAGGATTTTAGGCAGTCTCAGCAGTTGTTTGTTTCTTTTGCTTTGAGTTCACAGGGCAAGCCTGTGTCAAAACAAACTATTTCTAGGTGGATTGGCTTTTGCATTGCATTTTGTTATTCCCATCATGGCAAGGAGATTCCAGCTGGGATTAGGCCTCATTCCACTAGGGCTACTGCCACTTCAACTGCATTTCTAAAAGGATATTCTGGAAGCAGCTACTTGGAGTTCAGTGCATACTTCCTCTAAGCATTATCACCTTCCTATCTACTCTAAGTCTAGGGCTGGTTTTGCCACAGCTGTTTTGCAAGGCATGTTGTCAGCTCCTACTTCTTTATGATTTGCCAGCCTCCCTTACCTCTGCGGACTGCAGCAATGGGAACATAGTACAGTTTTGTACCTACCATAAATGTAGATGTTCCCTCTGTGTTTAGGGGTAGTTGTGTAGGTGAGTTTACATGCTTATATTTTTGTATATATATTGTTGTATATATTGTACATGTTTTTGGTGCAGGTATTTTGGGACTTGTCTTTTTAGGGTCTTCTGACATCTGGGGCAAGCAATGGAATCCTCGAACATCTACATTTATGGTAGGTACAAAACTGTACTTTTCGCTGAGTCCAAATCTTTTCTTTATGCCTAAGTTTTCTTCGGTGGTCAACCTCAACCAGTCCATTGAGCTGCCTCTGTTTTTCTCTGAATTCTCTACGTTTCATCAGCTAGATGTCCACAGACAATTGCGTTTCTATTTACATAGAACAAAAGATATTAGGAAATCAGATCAACTCTTTGTATCGTTTTCAGACAATAAACTAGGGGCTCCAATAACTCTGTTCAGATGGATTTCTAGTTGCATTTCCTTCATTTATACTTAAAATTGCAAGGAGTTACCCTTTAAAGTGAAGGCTCATTCTACACAATCGGTGTCTACCTCTACTGCCTTTCAGGCTAAGATGTCTATGGATGATATTTGTGCTGCATCCACTTGGGTATCTCCTCACACCTTTGTTAGTCGCTACAAATTGGATCTGATATTTAGAGGCAGATCTTCCTTTGGTTCCACAGTGCTCAGGAGTATTTTCCAGTGAGCCACCCAAGGTTTAGGTGCTAGGGATGCTGTCCCAGGGGTAAGAATGTAGGCGAGATTGGACTACATAACATCAAGAAGTTATGTACTCACCATAATGTACAATGTATGTAGTCCATCTTGCCACACATTTTTACTAACCCTCCCACCTACCCCCTCCTGGAGGACCTAGAGGTCGTGTCTGTGTGTTCAGCATTCCTTTTGATGTGTTGAGTTGGTTCTTCCTTTCAGCATGTTGGTGTGTGTGTGTGTGTATGTGAGCTTGCAGTAAACAAGATCTGGGGATAGGCGCTTTGCAGCACGGGATACCTCTTAGCCACGAGCCAATTGAAGACTTCGAGCTAGAGTATGGCCGAGTTGGAGCAGAGGTTTGGCTCCGAACCCAGGGGTAAAAATGTGAGGCGAGATGGACTACATACATCGAATGTTATGGTGAGTACATAACTTCTTGTTTTAGTTTGTTAGCTGGGATATTGTACAGACACCCTAATGGTTATGGACATCAGCTGGGTATGACAACTCTGTGTTTCCAAACGTTTGCCAGATAGTCCACTTATGATGGCCTAGTCAGCCCCCCCCCCCAAAAAAAAAAAACAAAATACTTGGTCTTTGAAATCCAATAAAAACACTCAGAATAAGAATAAGGTGACAATACCTTACGTAAGTTCATACCAGATAGATTACACAACCATAATGATAAAAAAAGAATTCCTAAAAAAGTACATTGCTAAAAAGACATTACAAAGTAAAATAAAAATTGCAATGATGATTCACCTGTTGAATGCTCTGAGTTTTAAAACTGGAACTATGCTGGCTTATTCATTTAATCACGGCCAGAAATACACGTGCTAAAAGATCTGCCAGTGTATTTCCTTAATTTCCAAAATAGTTTTCCTTTGACCCCTTCTTGGATCAATTCTGGTGTGCTGCAGCACCGTAAATTTAATAGTATGCCCAGGGTACTCCAAGATGTGCTTAAATAATGCATTAGTACTTTTACATTTCTTAATTTCATATGTGTTTTTAAATCCACTCACAGAGCCTCTGTTCTGTTTTACCGGTATAGAAGCATTCACATTACTGGCAGACTGCAACATAGATCTTCACAATCCATCCTGTGAGACATCTTTACGTATTTACCCTTAATTAAAAATCTGTTACTTGTAAGAATGTATTTAGAATACATACACCTGGCGCATTTAAACATGCCCAAATTATTTTTCATTGTACACTATCCACCCTCAAAAATATTTTTAAGAGCACGTCCCCTTCTAAAAGCTATAGCAGGTGCTTCACTCACTTTGTCCCCATCTAATCTGTCTCTCTTAACAGGACCCAGTTCTTATTGAGTATGCATCTAATAACAGCAGTGTCCAAGCAAAATGTAATAATGAGGAAAGTTGGAAATGGGATACTTAGGTTTGCTTCCTGACCCATTCCCCTAAGGTCCTGTGTCTTTCTATTAAGTAATAGCACAAAATGTCCCAAAATCCTTTTTATTGGTGACTTCCTGTATCATCTCATCAATACGTGATTCAGGGTAACCTGTATTAAGGAACATAGTCTTCATCATGCCACATTCCTCCACAAATTGCTAATCCAAAGTTCTCATACGGACAGCCCAAACAGCCGCATTTTTCTGAAAGAATGGGTGAGAACTGGAAAAATGCAATACGCTGTTAGAATACGTTGCCTTCCTATGGATCTGGGATAGATATCAGTTGTTGACCCCATCTTTAACCAGTTGAACATCCAAATAGGGGAGTGAGGAATCATTATGATTATGTGCAAAAGTTAAAAAAAAAAATTGGTTGTATTGTTAATGCAATCCATAAAACCATCAATGTTCAATTCTTTCCCCTTCCAGATGATAAAAATATTGTCCAAGTAACGCTTGTAGAGTTTGAAATATGCTTGATAGGGACAGTCATGGATATATCGATGTTCCCATTCCAGCATTACAATATTGGTGAAAAGGGATCCTACTGGAGACCTCTTAGCTACTCCCTCCTTCTGTAGGTAATAGGAACTATTGAACCAAATGAAGTTGTTTTTGAGAATCATTTCCATGGGTTCTTCATACAAATTAATTTGCTCCTGCCCCAGACCTTTTTTGTTCAAGTAATCCACAAACCATGAGACCCCCCCCCAAACTCATGCTGGATCACCTTGTAAAGATCCTTAACGTCGATGGTGATAAAAATATACTATCAAATTTGATCTGTTTGTTTTCTCCAGGAATTGCCAGGAGTCCTTAAATACATTTCCTTCATCCTTAAGAGGAGGTTTCAACTTGATATCCAAAAACTGCGAACTGGAACTGATTAATAAACGCCCTACCATCGACAGTTGGATGCATCAGGAGATTCTGAATACTTTTATAGATCTTAGGGATGTCAAACATAGTAGGGGTTCTTGGTGCTGGAGTGTTAAGATAGTTAAATTCATCCAGAGAAATTCTCTTTTCAGTGAACATATCTTTAATTTGTGCATGAATATTTAGGTATGCCACATTAAGTTCGTTTTAGCTGGCAGAAACTTATGCCTGGCCCTTTAAGATACTCAAGATTCTATCATTATAATCGTCAATGTCCTTTAATATCAGTCTGCCCCCTTTAACTGGGGTCATGATATGAACATATTGACCCCTCAAAAAGTTAATCAGATCCAGTTCCTCCTCCATTAAATTATGGATCCTAGTCTTCCGGTTATGACTAAGATATTTCCTTAAGTCAAGTTCACAAATAGCGTCGTACAATGCTAAGAAGGGATGCAATGGAGGATTGAAAGTACTAGCCATTCTGAAGACATTCAATACACCAGGCAGTTCAATGAGTAGCAAGTTAATTTTCCTCCAATATAATTTTAAGTTGATAATGGTTTCTGTTAAGGTAGCCCTCTTGTCAGGCATAAAAGAGAATCCTTTAAAACATATATCTACACTACTAGTATCCAGGGGTACACTGGAATAGTTGTAAATCTTAGTCAGCCCCACTACCAACCAGTATTTTAACAGCATTGTCACTTTCATCAGTTACATGGGTAAGCACATTGCTATCCACCATTACCTCATCCTGTGATTGCCCTATAGTTGGTTGATGTTCTGGGACTGAGTCCGAAAAGACTGTGTTCCTTCATCTGTGGAGTCATATTTCCTCCCTCCTTCCCCTTTTGGTTGTTCACGTAGTTTTTCCCTGGTTGTCTGATCTCCATAGTTGGGGCTCCCCTAAAGGGTCACGGTCTCACTGTTCAAGAGAGATAGTTGAAACAGTGAGGCCAAGGATTGCACGAAGAAACTTGTTAGTAGCTCATAACCTTAAACGTGTGTCAAATGGAAAACTCTTGAAGCATGCTCTATTGAGACATGAATGTTGTATGCATTCTTTGCCCATCACAGTCTGCTTGGGAGGGCAGTATAGCTGAAAATTAAGCAAAAATTGTAGATTTATTAATTGGTTCTTTCTTTTTTTCTCAGTTTGCTTCAGAAATTCAGTTTCCAAACTTCTGCTTAAAAAGTGTTTCATCTCGTAATGCTTTGAAGACATTGCTTGCACTAGCTATTTCTCTGGCAAAGAAGAGAATGAAAGAGACTCATGCAAAAAATATGCTTTCAGAGGTAAGAAACTTTTGCTTTTTATATCTAATACTTGATCTGGCAAGAGAAAGTCCATTACTGTTAATAGTAGGATTTGCTTTCTGTTGTTAGCCCTCTTTTTTACCCAAAAATCCTGTGCAAAACAGCTTACTATCCAAGTCTCTTTTATTTTGGGACAAAGCAAAATCATAAAAAAGGTTCCTGGCTGCTTTTCAAAATTTTGTCAATTTTGTAAGAAACATTTTTCAATTTGTTACTAAAATAAGTTTACCGATATTTTATTTTTACCTTCTTATAATTTTGGTCAACTGTCAGGTCAAACAACTCTGTTGAATTTTGGTCACTGCTCAGGTCAGACAACTCTATGGTTCTGGATGCCAGGGAAAAAGAAATACAGACTACCTGAAGGAAAATCAGCTGAAAAATGTGGCAAAAGAAAACACTGACTGGGAAAAGTACTGTAGCTGTTCGGCAAAAAGCAGTGTAAGCTCCAGACATGACTTCCAGTAAATCTAAAGGACACTATAAGACACAAAGACCTGACTAAAATAAATGAAAACTGATGGAGTATGTCAGCTCAAACAATAAAAGTCTGGAACAAATGGAAAAAGCTTTAAACAGATACTCAGATAAGGTGATAAAACTACAAAACTCAGAGGTCAAAAGGAAAAAAAAGGCTGGCTGAATATGAGACTGCACAAGAAGAAATGTTCCAAAAAATAGTAGAATTAGATGACAAAGCACTTAAGGGAAAACCTAAGATTTTCTCCTATAGCCGAGAAGCTGGAAGGAACAGATGGTATTAATTTTATGAAAGTACAGGTAAGTAACTGTACTGATATTCCACAACAGGAATCCTTAATTGAAAGGGCACACTGTGTGTGTGTGTGTGTGTGTGTGTGTGTGTGTGTGTGTGTGTGTGTGTGTGTGTGTGTGTGTGTGTGTGTGCGTGCATGCATGCAAACAACCTAGACCTTTAAAAGTAAAGATGCAATCTTACCAGCAGAAGGAGTTGATTCTGACAAAACTGGGGCAGAAGGACAAAATACTAAAAGTGGGAGATGGCGCAGTGGTTGTGGAGAATGACAACTCATTGTACACCAGGAAGAAGAAAAGTAAATTTCCCATTATTCAGGAAATATAGAGAAGCAGGCATGAGATTCAAACTGCTGTACCCAGCTATCTTCAAAATATTTTCCCTGGAGGAAGAAATTCATTTTTTGATGAAGTGCATGCTAAGGAAGAAATACAAGTTTGTCTAACAAAAAGTAAGCTGTGAAACAGAAGGAGATTGTGCTTCTTGTTCATCTGGTAATAAAGACGACAGAAAGACTGTGCCAGTGGCACCTTTTCCAGTGTTTCAGTGGCAGTGGAAAATGCTTGAGAGAGGGAAAAGGGTACAAGAGTTGACTAGAAGAATCAAGACTATGTTGGAAATGAAGCAGAGGCAGAATTTGGGAGAAGGAGATGAAAAGGAACAGAACAATACAATCTGGAAATATTGGACTTTCTTGGACTTTGTCAGACTTGTAGGGGACTTTAAAGCTTATGCCCTACTTCATGTCATTAATGTTTGGAAGACTACTCAGGAGAGGGGAAGAGAAGGGAAAAAGTTAACTGTAAGTAAAACAATGTTTTTCGTAATAGTACTATTTAAATAGTGCATGATTTTCTTTGCATGTTATAAAGTAAATTTTATTTTTTTTTTATTTGTAATGGGGATACTAATGAAAATAGGTGCTCCTGTTTTTTTCTTGGTTTCTTTCTCTCTCTCTTTTTCTCCTTGTTCAGTTTTAAGAAATGTAGCCACTGCAATATAAGAAAAAAAATCTGGTTAAAAGAACATAACAGAAAAAAGTTAGTGCGCACAGGGGAATGACTGGGTTAGGGCCATTAGCTTAATCTAGTAACAAGTTTTAAGAGAAAGCAAGTAAATGAAAAATAATATTGAATATCATAAGTTTTTTTGTAGTAAACACTTTTGTGTCTGGTTCTCATTTCTTTAGCAGGCAGTCTGATAAAGAGAAATGGCTCGGAGTAAATGTTTTCTGAAAGCATTCAACAGTTTATCCAGCTGAGAGAACTATAAAGATAGGACAAAAACAGACAGCACTTAATAGGACCACAGACTGTACCATGCTTCTTATCCTGGATAACCTTTGTTGTAGGTGTGTGTGTGTATGTGTGTGTTTGTCGCTGTCAGTTCAGAACATTTGTTCCTATTAGGAGGATAAAGCTTCAGTATTTGAAGATGTACATACTTTTGTGTGTTATTATTAAGTTAATATGTTAGATGGGGTATTTTGTGTGTTTATTTTTGTTTGAGAGTTTTTGATAAAACAATATGTTCTGTATGATGTGACATAGGGTGTAATGGAGATGACAAGAAACAACTGTATAAAGGATTATCCTGCCAAACAGTGCATGCATGTAACACAAAAGCTGAAACTAGACATTTAACAAGCTGTTATAAATAAAATGTATGAATAATAATCTCTCAAGAAAATGATGCTTTCTATAATGTCTTTAAACGTTAATGGTCTCACAGCTAAATACAAAAAAAAGAATAGTGAACTATATTAAAAAATGTGGAGCACAAGTAGCCATACTACAGGAGATGCACTTGAAGAGAACTAAACATAAATTTGATAAAGGTTTTCAGGATGGTTATTCAGTGAAATACATAGGGCATGTACTTATATTAATGGTAATAGGAGCTCCAGTAGTAATAGAAGGGGATAAAAAAGACAGTAATGGTAGATTTGTAGTACTAAGGAGCTACTCACAAGGATGGGGGATTACACTGGCATGTATTTATATTCCACCAAAAACTGCTATAATGGAGCGTAAGAAAATTCTGAGACAAAGATCTGCTTTGAGCAAGGAATATTACTTATAAGTGGAGACTGGAATATGATTTGCAATAGTGAAGATTTGTCTAGGGGGCCCGGAAGAGAAATTGTAACAAAAGAGGGTAGATTTTTAAAGAAATTTATGAAAATATTTGATATGGAAGATGTGAATTCAGTACTAGGAGGTCAGAGTGAAGTTAAACATTATTCCCTAAGATGCAAAATTTGGAATAGGCTAGATAGAATTTACATTTAACAGGAACATGTGCATTTAATTGAAGGTCATTATAATCACCTAATAACTATTTCAGATCATGCACCAATAATTAAAATAAGAACACCTGGTAATGAAAAAAATTGAGACACTAGAGCTTTCCCACCTATCTGTTGAAAAAAGAGAAATTTAAGGAATGAGTAGTGGAAATTATTCAGGAGCTATTAGAGAAGATACAAAATTCTTATAAAATATAGCTATTGAGTGGGATAAAATTCAAGTGGAGTTTAAAAATAGGGTGGAAATAAAGGGATATATGGTTAAGAAGTAACAAGAATTATTTAGAAGGACTGACAAATGTTAAAAGTATTGCAAAATAAGGGGAATCTCACAAAACAAGAAGAGGAGCAACTGCAGAGTGTTAAGTAGAAACTAAGAGATTACCTTGATAGTATGCATTAGTTTAGAAAGATTGCTTTTAAGCAAATGTATTTTGATGATAACTCTATAGCACAAAAACTTTTTGCACAATGACTGAGGCAACAGAAAGTAGAAGAGGTGGTCACCAAGCTTAAGGAGCCTATTACAAGGAAGATGACCAGGGATCCTGTAGAAGTATTAGAAATATTTTGGAAATTCTATGAAAGTCCGTATAAAGCAGAGAAATATGGAAATCAAGAAAAGGTGCAAATGGAAATGTTTATGGAAGAATTAAATATGCATGGTTAGAGACAAAGGAAACTCAATTACTAACAAGATAGGAGGAGATGAGATAAAAATGGTGATGTATAACCAGTCTACAGTAAAGTCCTCAGGAATAGATTGTATTCCTGTGGAAGTGTGGAAGCTAGGAGGGAGAAAACTGATAAAGATCTGGAAGGTTTTAACAGCACTTTGAGGAAGAGAAATACCAGCATCCTGGAAGAATGCAGTGGTAGCTGTAATAACGAAAAAGGATAAAGATACATAAGGTCGAGCTTCTTACAGGCCCATTGCAATAATAAACCATGATTATAACATGTTTATATATCTATAATGTCTAAAAGAATGACAAAAGTGATGCCACAATTGATAGATATGGATCAGTGTCGTTTTGTGGAGGGTAGGCAAACATTTGACAGCATTAACAGAACACTGATGATCCAGAGGGAAGCAGAAAGTAAGAAAATCCCACTGTTAATGGTGGGTCTTGATGCAGAGAAAGCACTTAGAGCAAGTATATGAGCAGGGCAATGGAAGCATTTGCATTCCATGATAAAATTATAAGATTGATTTGGAGGATATTTGAGGGATCAGAGAGAAAATTAAAGTGGGTAGTGTCCTCTCCAAGTAGGAGTGTCATTTCTCCCCTTTATTTGCATTATATGTAAAACCATTAGCAAAGAAAATAAGGGACTCAGAAATTCAAGGATATAATTGACATGGTAGTCAAGAAGAGCTAGCTGTATTTGCAGATGACATTATTTTATACCTGACAAAACCAGAAAAGGACATTATAGGTTCATAGGTAGATACTAGGCTATCTGCCCTAGGGCATTTATAAGCCTAGCCAGAGTGTATTTGGCTTCTGCCTCCCTATAAGATTAGCCTACTGTGCCTCTGTAAAGTAGGTCACAGAAGGTACTCTTTTAAGATTAGTTTACTGTGCCTCTGTCTAGCAGGGACACAGAAGAGATCCCAGGGGTGAATTTGCGATTTCCCATCCATGCGTCCAGATTTCGCTTGAAGAGGGTCAGCGAGGGGCTATGTCTAACATGAACTGCGATTCTATTCCAGAATGAGGGGAGCCTCTGGGAAATGAATCTGTCCCTCCAGCATGTCCTATTTATTTTTGTGCTGAGGTTTAGGTCCCTGGAGCGTGTAGCTCTAAAGGACTTGGATTTTTTGAGGTGGAGCATGTCCATTAATTCTGGGTTTGACATGGCTTTGTACGTCAGGCATAGATCGCCTCTGAGTAGGTGGTAAACAACTGATTAGAGCTGGAGTTTCTTTAGTCGAGCTGCATAGGACATCTGTTTGTAGTCCATGATCCTCTTGGTGAGGTACTTTTGGGGTCTCTCCAGTTGCTGCAGGTGTCGGGTAAGGTACATCCCAAAAGGGGCATTGTATTCAATTATGGGCCTGATGAGTGACGAGTAGAGGGGCACAATGACCTCTCTTGATCTAGATGCGAACACTTTCGTGATAAGGTGGGCTATATAGAAGGTCTTTCTAACCACTTTGGCAACGTGATTATCAAAGGAGAGATTACTATCTACATTGGTCCCCAAATCTCTAATTACTTCTTCCGTACTTAATGGATTACCACCTATGTGGTAATTTGTGGGCACCTTGTTTTTCCCAAAGGGGATGACTATGCACTTTTTAGCATTTAGCTTGAGGCTGTGGCTCTGGCACCAAGCATGTGTCTCTGTGAGACCCTTTTGGAGGATGCTTGTGTCAGCTGGAGATTTGATTATGGCCCCCAGTTTGCAGTCATCTGCAAACTTTGTCAGCCATAATCCCCCCGTGTTAGCCTGAACCTCAGAGAAGTATATACCGAACAAGAGAGGTCCCAGAACTGAGCCCTGTGGGACGCCACTTGTAACTGGTTTGGATTCGGACATGGCACCTGCGATTCTGACCATGTGGGTTCTATCTCTGAGCCAGTTTGCAACCCATCTTGTGATATAGGGGTTGATATTTAAGCTGATAAGCTTATTTATGATGCCCGAGTGGGATATTGTGTCGAAGGCTTTTGCGAGGTCCAGGTAGGCTGTGTGGACTACCTTGCCCTCATCTATGGCTTTGGTAACTGTTTCAAAGAAATCAACTAGGCTTAAGAGGCAAGATCTGCCCTTAACAAAGCCAAATTGGGTAGGGTCCAGTTTCTGGAGGCTGCCAATGTCTTTGTTTGAGTTCCATGATAATACGCTCCATAGCTTTACAGACCAGACTAGTCAGGCTTATGGGGCGATAGTTTCTGGGGTCCGTTGTGGCACCACCTTTGTGGAGTGGGACCACTGTAGCTGTACGCCATTCTTTGGGTACATATCCTGTAGTAAGGCTAAGTTTATACAGTGACTTAATGTGAGGGTTCAGTTCTTCTTGGAACTCATGTAAGACACAGCCTGGGACACCGTCCGGTCCCATAGATGCTGTGTTTTTTGCTTTGGAGAGGGCAGCTTTCACCTGTGCAACTGAGATGTCAGGGAGGTTACATTCAGTTGGGATAGGCATTTGCTCCTTTGGGGGGGGAGTTTGCGCTGAATCTGTCTGCCAGGATGTTGGCTATGTCTGTAGGTTCGGTATATTTTGTACCGTTATGCAACAATTCAGAGCATATCTGGGAGTTTCCGCCCATGTTCCTGACATAACCAAAGAAGGCCTTGTGATTATCTTTAGTGTCTAGGACAATTTTTCTTTCAAAACTGGCCTTTGATGATTTTATGAGGGATCGAAGTTTCTTGCTAATACTGGTCAGAGACGCCTTCCCTTTTTGGGATTTTGCTCTGTCATGTTAGTAGTTCCTCCTTCTGTTGTATAGTTTATTTATGGCTGGGGTCCACGAGACCGGTCTCCTCTGTTTGGAGGAGTGAGTCTTGGTTTTATTTGGGATAGCACGATCCATGCATTCCTGCAGGTGCTCATAGAATGCATTTGTAAAGGATTCTGCGGATTGGGCTGTATTATCCTCTGGCCCAGGGGCTTTGAAGGATTCCACCTCAGTCTTGAGAAGTGCAAAGTTGGCTTTTGAGAAATTCTTTACAGTGATTTCCTTGGCTGGGGGTGGGGACTGGATATGGATGTCCAGGGACATTTGTTTATGGTCTGATCTTACCAATGAGGGGTTTACCTCTGGTGTGGAACATAGAGTCTCCATGTTGGTGATGACCAGGTCCAATATGTTGTTCCCTCTTGTGGGAGTGGTGACCAGTTGTTCCATTGCGTTAGAGTTTATAAATTCAAGGAACCGTTGAGGGTGTTTGGGCTTGAGTAGTTTTCCCAGTCAATGTTTGGGTAGTTGAAGTCACCCAATAACATAGTGTTTGGAGAGACCTTCATATTCTCCAGTGTTCTCAGGAATGCCAAGTGGGGTTCCTGTAATAGGGAGGGTGTTCTGTAGCAGGCTACAAACTGAAAGGCAGTTTTGCCTGCTGTTAGTTGCACATGGATGGTTTACGATGCTTCGTGCAGTGCCACTAACCTGGAGGTGTAGGTATCTTTGATGAATATAGATACTCCCATTCCTTTTGTGCTTTGGTCTGAGTTTTGGGGCCGAAACGCATGGTATGATTTATAACCTGGTAGTGCTGGGGTGCTCTCAGGAGCCTTGTACCAGGTTTCTGTTACTGCACAGACATCGATTTTCTCCATACTGAGGAGAGCCTCGAGTTAGTGCATCTTGAGGTTTAGACTTCTGGCATTGAGTAGCATTACCTTTAGTTTTTTTATCCTTGGGTTGTCTATGGAGGTGGCACTATGGGGGGGGGGTGGCAAGAGCCTTGGCCAGTATATGAAAGCCTAAGGGTGACAGGTGCAAGCCGTCCCTAGTGAAGCAATGTGGCTTGTCGAGCATGTCATCCCAGGCTGACAGACACTGGATCCCCTTTGAATGACACCAATACTTTAGCCAGTTGTTGAAACTGATCATTTTGTCTTTATACTGTGGCATCACTCTTGGTGAGGGCAAGATACTACTCAAGGTCAGGGTCATACCAGCCTGGGCTACATGGTCAGAGACCTCCTCTGTCTCTTTTCATGTAGTCCAGGGAGGTACGTCTCAGGTCATTCACACCAGCATGGACAATGACTGAGTCCTATTTGTACTTGCTTTGGAGTGACCTGAGTGCTTGCATTATGTGGCGGATCCTGGCACCCGACAGGCAGCTTACAGTGACCTTCTCCTTGTTCAGTCTGATGAACGGGACGTCAGTGTGCCGGACAATAGAGTCCCCTATAACAAGTGTATTTGGTGTGTAGTTTGGCCTTAAGGGCTGTGACTGTGAGGCACACTGATTTTGTGAGATATGTGATTAGTGGGTATTGTTGAGGGGTGGCTGTTGCTTGGATATCTGCTTAGGAGGTCTTTGCTGTTTAGGCAGATTTTTATTTAGAGCCTCCGGGTATGTTTTTGTGTGTTTATGTGTTGGGTATGCAGATGCAATAGGTCTGTGTGAGACCTTTTCCTCCTGACTGACTGTGCCAGTCTTGGGTTGAGTGAGCTCTGCCTCCAGTTTGGCTGTGTAACTGCATCTCTCACATGTATTAGAGTTTGTTGGAAGGAGGAGAGGGTTGTCTGTGTACATAAGGCAATTGTAACATTGCCTCAAAATTCCCAGATTCACCAGCTGGACTGGAGAGTAACCTTGAAACTGACCCTTGGACATACCAGATTAGTATAGGAACTGTTTTTTTACTGATCAGATTAGGGAAGGGAAATGATTTTTCACTTGATCAGGAAGGACCAGTCGGGAACCTAATACTTATGAGAAGTCAAGGAGGGTGTAGTGCTTTAGTTAGTTAGTGTTTCCTTATAAGAGCTGAGCAAGTACAGGGCTTTAGAAAGAGAACAGAGTGATTACTTTGAGAGTTTGAACAGTTCTAAGGGAAAAAGTGAAGAGCAGACTTTGTGGAGCCTGGAATAGTTTAAACCTGTTTAGGCGGCGCTGCCCGACGCTGCTCAGTACGCAAAACCGCTC
>NC_056732.1:472923496-472949872 GCF_019279795.1 Protopterus annectens | reverse complement strand
AAAAGGGTTAAATTAAGGAGAAACCAAATGCAAGAGTGACAGTGATCCTCTTAACACCCTTCTGTTAAGTAAACAAATAAAGTAAATAAGAGAACACTGAATGTAATGAAAACTTTTCCTTTAGCAAATAAATCCTCATTGTGAGAAGTCTGCAGCTAAGGGCAGCCATATATTTTGTTCTTAGGTTTCCATGGAGATAAGCTGATGGGTATGCAATAAAAGACAGAGCACTTCTTTAAGGCTAAAAGTTAATATTTTCCAAAATCATGCAAGTTGTTTTTCACGTCTGGGAGGGGAATAAAGAAGACAAGAAAAGACAGCAATTAATGTATGTAGGAGCACAGGCTGGAACATGCATCTTAGCATGGATAAACTTAATTTTAGGTTGCCTGTGTTTGCAGCTTTTGATTTGGGACAATTGTTCCCATCAGTAGGGTTAAACTTCATTATTTGAATATGTGCACAGTTTTGTCTGTTTGATGCTAATAGGATGAGGTGTTTTGGGGGTGTTTTTTGTTTGAGGGTTTTCATTAAAAGAAAAAGTCTTGTGAAATAGGTTCAAATGGAGATGACAAGAAGCAACTGCATAAAATATCAACCAGTCAAACATTAGTGAGTGCATATAACACAAAAGTTAGCAACAGACATTTAAAAAAGCTGTCATATGTAATAGGTGGGAATAATAACTTATTATTATAATGACACACTATCTATATTGTTATGAAATCTTAATGGCCTGACATGTATACACAAAAAAGGAAAGAGTATTGAAATATATTAATAAATGCAGAGTGCAAATAGCTATGCTACAAGAGACACACTTGGAAATAAATGAGCATGTCAGTTTGATAAAGAAAGGAGAATGTTCAGCAGAGTATCTGGGACAAACGAAAAGGGGAGCACTTGCTAGAGTAGTTCCAGTTGTTATAGAAGATGGAAAGAAATATATAATAATGCAAGGTTTGTGGTAGTAAGAGGCTACTGACAAAAGAGAAGGATTACACTGGCGTATGTTTATATTTCACCTACAACTGCCATTATGGAACTCAAGAAAATTTGGGGAGAAATCAGCTTTCATCAGGAAATATTTCTGATGGGGGGGACTGGAATTTGATTTGCAATAGTGAAATAAGGATGTATCTGGGAGACCTAGAGGGGAAAAGATAACACAAGAGAGTAGATTTCTGAAGATATTTATGAAAATATTTGATATGGAGGACATGAATTCAGTAGTAGGAACTCTGAGAGAATGTACATATTATTCATCAAGGTACAATAAGTGGGTAGACTAGACGGAATTTATATTTCACACGGACATGTGCATTTAATTGAAAGTTTTAACACATCCAATAACTACTTCAGATCATTTATCAATGCCAACCAAGACTAGAATTTATGGTAATGAAATAAAAATGAGGCAAAACCACTTTCCCACCTCCCTGTTAAAAAAAGAGAGGAATTTAAGGAATGGATAGTGGAAATTATTTGAGAGTTATTATGGAAGACAGAAGTTTCTACATAAGTTATAGCTAGTGAGTGAGCTAAAATGAAAGTGGAGTTTAAAAACAGGGTACAAGTAAAGGAAAACCACTTATGGTTAACAAGTAACTGGAATTATTTAGAGAGGCTGACAAAGGTTAAATCATTGCAGAATAAAAGGAATCGCAACTGCGGAGTGATAAATAGAAAATAAGGGAGTATCTGGATAATATGCATGAGTTTAAAAAGATTGTTGTTAAGCAACTCTTTTTTTTTTTTTTCTTAACTCCAGAGCACAAAAACCTTTAGCACAATGACTTGGGCAGCTGAAAGTAGAAATAGTTGTTGCCAAATGAAGAGAATCTTTATTGTATTTGAAAAGGCTCTGTGTGAGAGGGAAGAATCTGTCTTTGGTAATGGGAGACTATATTGTCTATATTGATGGAGAATCTGGGCCTGAACATAATTAGTGTGGGGGGCAGTTTTGGTGACTGGTGTATAATTTGGAAGGTTATTGAGGAGTGTTGGTTCAATGAGGGTAGAACAGTTATACTGGAGATGAGATGATTCAGGGGAGAGGTTGTTCGTGATTAGCAGATCCAGGTGGGAGTGGTTGTTTGTTCAGTGATTTGGGTGAGTAGTGTCACTGACTAACTGCTTAAGGTTGACATTGTTTAGGAACTTGCCAGTGTCATTTCTCAAGTGACCTAGGTAGTTTAGGTTAAAATCTCCAAGAATAAAAACATTTTTATAGTCGCGGGCAATTTAGGTGGTGTAAGAATAAGAAATTTAAATTTGTTAAGAGAGGGAAGACTTGGAGTTTTCTGTCTTCTAAGTAACTCTTAAACCACATTAGCTTGCTACTATTAAAATTAAGTTTACTTAGTTTATTCAGTAGCAGTGGGCGATTTTCAGTTTCAAAAGTTCTTGTCATGTCTATAAAAATTTTATAGATTAATTTATATTCCATATATTCCTAATCTGCTTTGAAAGGTGCATATATTAATGTCTTGTTGCCCTCTATAATGTCATGCAGTATTAGCTACGCCAGTCTTACTCAAATTCTTGTTGTTAACTTAATTCTGCAGTTTATTGTATTGTATGTATGTATTTATGTAATTGTGGTTAACTTTGCCTACCTATGCAGACAAACACTTTAGTAGTTATGAGGGCAGTCAAAGAACAGTATGAAATTCTTTGTGTAAGTGATGTTCTTGTAACTCTGTCTGCAAACAGATTACATCAAAAATTAAGTATGGTGTTTCTTTAGCTGTATGCTGTTCTTTGATAACTTCATAGACATCTACATTGATGTTGTATTGCTCTTGGGTAATAGCCCAGGAATTTGTTGAGTTTGCCATACCTTCAAGCAACTTACAACATGGAGAGAAGAATAGACTGACATTCCTGTTATATTTCAGGTGTACATGGCCCTGTTAATATTTATTTTTGTCCATATATGTTTATTATTATAACATTTAAAGTGTTTGTGGATTTCTGTGGAGAGAGACGATAGCAGGAAGTAATTTCAAGGTAGTATAGCCATAGATCCTGAAAAGCTCTCAGTAAGATTTACCATCTCTTATGTTTTTCAGGTATTCCACTATTATGGCCCAGTGCTTGAATTTGTCCAGATAGTGCTACTTTCGGACCTTCCATCCTACTTTCATTCTGGCAGACAGTTTGAGTTGTATCCTTTACTGATTGCATTAAGATGGACGTCTCCCATAAGGCGCTCTTTCTCTCTGCCCCCCCCCCCTCTATCCATAATTTTTAAATACAGTTGCATTTAATGTATATGATTACCAGGTTTTTTAATCTCCATCTGGAAGACCTCTGTTATGTGTTTTTTTTCCCACTCTGGAACGGAATCAGTGTACCAACAAATGTGATGTTACATCAGCTGGAATGTCTACTCTTTGGGATAACATTAAAAACTGTTCAGTTTAAGATGAATGGTTAGTACATATGTGTATTTTATAGTTTTCTACTTTCTTGGCTTTTCTGTTAGTTTGTATGAGAACTGTGATTTGTGCTTTGCTGAAGTTAATATGTTTTCTTGTAAGAGCTTGTTAAAAGCAGTAAACTATGGCTTGTTTTCCTTAGATACTTGTCAGTGGTAAGATCAGTTTTTGCATTACTTACATGATTATACTTTAAGTAATGAAACCACTGCTTTTACAGAGTATGATAACAATAGATGTATTTGCCTGCTGGCACGTTGATCCCCAAGTTCTCCCTGCCTCAGGTTTTTTGCTCTTATTTGACTGGGTAGAATTTTTCAACACTTTCACCTGTATTGTTTTCCTCTTCTGTCCTGTACCTTGGAGAAAGGGGAATACTCAAAGACACTGGGATCTCTGACTTCATTATGTGCAGTCTCTGTTTTCTCACATTGCTTTTCCAGGACTCCATTAAGCATCTCAGACTTTATCAAGTGACGCACAGAGGACCTTTTAAAAAGAAGCACAGCAAGCTAGGTGAGGGACAGGAGCCAGGAAGGGTGACAAGGGAAGGAAAGCACATTCTCTCCCTACCAAGTGAAAACAATAAATATTGCTTGCATGGTTTCAGCACTTTCCTCTTCCTCTTCTGTCCCTTCCACCTAACAACCAGGAAGAAATCTATCTTTCATCAAAGAGGACTGATTTGGCTTGTCCTCACGCCATTTGGTGAGAGAGAGAGAGAGTGAACTGATACCTGTAAGTATAGTCCTGAGTTTACCTTCCTTTCTATGACTGCAACCCATAAACCTCAACCAGATGGCATCTCTTTTGCTTTGTGGCCTTAGACTAGAGTTTTCAGTATGTTTACCAAATACTTAGCCTCAGTTTTGCTCACCTCTAGAAAAGGTAATTCATTTTGCCACTTTATGACTGCTTGATCCAAGTTTCTTCACTGGAGGAGATACAAGGAATTTACAGCACACACACTATTTTCTTACCAGCCTGTGTGTGTTCCCTTAAACTCACATGAATCCAGCCAAACACCAACACCTTCAAAGACCTTCTTGGGATGGGTGCTAGGTATAAAGCAGGTGTATTATTCTTGCATCAGAAGAGAAGTCTTCCATGTGAGTCAGTCTTCTAAAAGACATACTTGACTGCAAGGGCAACTCTGAAGGCACTGGACTAACATCTTGGTGACCGCTCTGAGCCCACTCCTATTCATATATGTGATGGACTGCGTCACCAAGTTGGAGGAGGCAGATCAACAAAGCTGCTGCATGCAGATGATATGGTACTACAAGCGGACTCTGAACAGAAACATCAGCAAAGTAAAGGGGACTGGAATGTACAACTGAAGGTATACAAGATGCAACAATACATACAAGACAGTGGTCACCACTGTAAAAAGAGGATATAAGAAGAAGTTAAGAAACTGAAATAGAAAAGAAAATAGTGGAACGGTTTAACAGCTTCAGGTATCTAGGAAGTATGGCTGAGGAAAAGGGAAATCTGAATAAGGAGATCAAAGCTACAATCAGAGATGCAGCAGCTAACAGGCACAAATTGTCAGGGATAGTTTGTGATAGAAGAAGGTTAAAAGTGAGGTGACCAAAACAGCAGTGTGACCACTACTTCTGTATGACATAGAAACCTGGGCAGTGAAGGCAGAGCACCTGAGGAAAGTAAAGGTGATGGAGATGAAGTGCCTGAAATGGGTAATAAGGTGCACACTGTGGGAGCGATTAAATGAGGATATCAGAGTGGAAGCTAAACCAGTTCAAATTGTGGAAAAGATTAAGGATCACAGATTGTTCACATGTGCAGAAAAATGGAAGAGGATTTGCTAAAGCAGATTTGGGAGAAAAAAGAAGGCAATTGGAGATGAGGATATCCAGCAAAGAGATGACTGGACTGTGTAAGGTAAGACCTGTGACAGTCAGTCATAACTGTGAAAGAAGGTAGGAGTGACTGTGAGTTGAAAGAGGTTGTGGCAGTTGTCATAACAAACTGACTTCTTCTAAAAAAAATGTGAAAAGTAGGTTGATGGTGAAGTGGCATTTGGCCATTGAATGCTGGCCACAAAAGTAAGGGATTCCTCCCTTTGAGTTGAAGGCCTCCTCTTTTGAACATATCTGGATTCTATAATTCATCCTTTAACAAGTGTATCAGGATATCTTTAGTTAAGACTTGTTTGTTGACATGGTGCAGCTGAAACAGTTAGACAGATGTCTGTCTCTGGTGCCAAGAAACCAGCATCCTGCCTGATGTTCTGACTTGTACTGACAGATAGCTGTTTAGCAGTAGGTAACTGGATTTTCCTGTCTGCCTTCAGGACTGGGACAGGCAGGGATACAACCGCAGATGACTGTGGGACTGGAAGAGAATGAAGTGCCTTACTGATCTTAACATCCTCGCTCCTCAGCAGGACTGATGGAATCACTAAATCCCCATGCTTTGTACCCATGACATCTTCTTTCACAATTTTTTTTTGGCTTCTCTGTTTCTTCTCAAATGTTTGTTTTTTGTATATGTGCCATTCTTTCAGCTTAAGGCTTCTACAAAAACCTCAGATGTAATGGGATCCTATCTCGCCTACATTCATGACAGATGGGGTTCGGAGCCGATCCATCGGCTCCGACTCGGCAACAAATACACTAGCACGAAGTCTCTCATTGGCTGGGCTACTCCCTATCCCAGGATGCACTACACCTGCTTCCCCAGATCTCGTTTGCCGCTTAACAAGCTGGACGTGGTCTCGACTTGGCTGGAGCTAAGTGGTTCTTTTTACCTTATTGGTCCTTGACCTAGGGAATTTTTTGTCTATATAAACCAAACAGCTGTTTTAACAGCTATTGCTTACTATTTCTTAAGTTTTTGTGGAGTGTTTGAGTGTTTCCAAAATTTGATTTATTCTGTCGGGCAAGGCCCGTTTAAGTTAGAGGGCCTTTGCCCTACCTTTGAGTGCTATTAGGTTTAATTAACTTGTGGTTGTTTTTCGGGCAAAAGCCCGTTTAAATTAGAGGGCTTTGGGCGTTTAACTGTTTTCTATTTGTGAGGTAAACTTTCACGGTACTCGCGCCAGTGTGTCTCGCTTTCAGTTGGCTTTTTGTGTATAGTGCTATACTTGTTGAGTAAGATTTCCTTAGAGTTTTTTACTTGTTGTGGCTTGTATCATGTCTAAGGAACAAAAGTCAGGTTTTAAAAAATGCACTCGGTGCAATTACAAGATGTCCATTACAGACAGTCATTCAGTCTGTGTTTATTGTTTAGGGCGAAACATCTGCAAGAGACTTGTAGCGTCTGTCATGCGTTCTCCGCTAGAGTTCTTCAAGAACGCAAGAACAAGTTGATATTAAAGGGCTTATCAAACCTTCTTTTGAGGAAGCCTTAAATCCACCTGTTGCTTCCAAAAAGAAAAGATCGTCGGCACCGACAAGTCCGTCGGAGCCGACTTCTAAAAAGACAAAATTGACCTCTTCTTCCTCGGCTCCACTGACTTCGGGCCGAGGGTCGAGTCTGCCTCGATACCTCCTACTGCTCCATTGCCTTCGAGCCGCAAGTGGGAGTATCGAGAGGTGAATCACCTCCATCGGTTCCAATGGCTTGAGCCGGTGGAAGTGTGCAGCTCAGACTCTTCCCCTCGGCTCAAGAAGGCTCCTTCGTGCCGATGGTGGTCCATGCTGTGGTGGAGTCGGGCGACAGCATTGGAGCCGTTGAGCCGGTCCCCTTCTCTCGGGCCGAGAGGAAAGTCTTCTCGATTGTCTACCTCCTCTAAATCCTCGAGACTTTCAGATTCGGACCTGGATAGGGTTTTACAGAGGCTATTCCAATCTCCAGTGTTTACTAAAATGGTCTCGGCTCCAGCACAGTTTGCTTGAGCCGATCCCTCCTCAACACATTTGATTCCTCCTCCAACCTCTTGAGCCGTTGGAGCCGGTGGTGGTGGAGCAATGTGGAACCATACGGTCGGAGCAGAGACCCCTTACAGGCCTCTCGGTTCCGACTGTGCTTCCTACCCTGTCCTCGGTTCAGGGTTTGGCACTCTGACTTCTTCAGCTGGAGCCGAAGGGAACACTTTAGGTTTGGGTGCTTGCCTAGTCTTCCTCTTGGAGCATCGGCTGCTGGAATTCCTGGTGCCATCGTGGCCTCTAGACCAGCGTCCTCCTTGGATTCTGGAGGTCCGGCCTTTGAGGTCATGAGGAGCGCTAGCCATGTCTTTGCGGTTCAACAAGATTCTACCTCACCGTCCCTAGAATTGGAGACTGGTGCCTCTGTTGTGTTGCAGCCCCGGCAGCGGGCCCCAGGTCCTGAGGATACCCCCATCGGGGTTCCTTCTTCGGGTGGTCCGTCCGAATCTGCTTCGGACGAACCACCAAGGAAGAAATGTGTAAGAGGAAGCACGTAGACTCCCAAGATGAGTCTGTTACATCGGATACTGACCTCGATGACGAGAAGGGTCTCCCAAATCATCTTGGATGATATCTCCTTCTCAGACATCTTGGAGATTCTGAGACAGAGAGGTGACTGGCAAGCCAAAACCCCTTCAGCTGAGGAGTCAGTCTTCCTCAAGGCCTTTGGGGCCCAGCCTTCCGCCTCCTGGGTGTCTCCGCCCTTTGATGAACTCCTTGATTTGGTTTCTCAAGGCGTGGGAACACCCTGATTCTGTGGAACCGGTGCCTGCGAGGCTCAATAAATTTTGTCAGCCCCAGAAGGAGTTTCTCACAAAGGGTGTGCCTGTAGATGCTTTGGTGGTGGCTTCTGCCACACAGCAGGACGTGGCAGAGGCTTCGGCGTCTATTCATCCTCCTAATAAGGATTCTAGGAGCATGGATAGAGTGCGGAAGCGTACCCTCTCTTCAGCGGCCTTGCCTTCACGGTCGCTGAACTACTTATGTCATTTCACGAGGCTCCAAAGGGATCTTCTCAAAGAGCTAAATGACTCTCTTGTTGGTAACCTACCTGAGGCTGGCCCCGACTGTTGGCACAGATGACTACCCTCTTTTCTATTGTTAACTCGTCCATGAGGCTCATTTCATATGCAGCCGAAGGCCAGTAGGCAGCGGAACAGGCGTTGCCCTCAGGAGACAAGCCTGGTTACGCTTGTGTTCGGTCATGGAGGCCTTCAAGTCTTCCTTCGACGCCTTTGATGGGTCATCTTTGTTTGGACCCAAGGTGAAGGACACACTAACTCGGTGCGAGCAGGAGGGCAAGACTTTGACTGCCGTTGGGGCCCGATTTTCCGCTCCTTCTAGGCCTTACCCCAAGGCTGGGAGAGGAGGGGAAAATGTGGTTTAGAAAATCTCAGAAGTCTTTCCCTACTCCACCCAGTGATTCCCCCTCCAGAGGCAGGGGGGGGGGAATTTTGGAAGACGCCGCCCCAGAGGTGGCAGAGGCCCCGTAACTCTGGAGACCGCGATTCCTTTCGTGGTTCTTCATACAACCAGCGTTCCTGAGTTGTTGCCCGACTGTGCAACTCCGGAGCCAGTCGGGGGTCGCTTTGCGGCGCACCCACAAGCTTGGGAATCCATAACAAGCGATCAGTGGGTGCTTCGCATTATTACCGGAGGATATATCATCCCTGCAACAAACCCCCATTCTTTAAGAAATCGCGGACGTACCACCCAGTCAGCGGGATCAGGCAGCATTAGAGGTTTCAAAGCTGCTAGAAAAAAGAGCCATCCAGCCTGTCCCCATCGACCAGATCGGATCAGGAACTTACTCAAAATTATTTTTGGTACCAAAAAAGACAGGGGACTTCAGGCCCATTTTGGACCTCAGTTCATTGAATCGTTTAAGTAAAGAAGTCCAAATTCCGAATGGTCACTCTTCAATCTATTCTTCCTTTGCTGGAAAAAGATGCATGGATGTGCTCCTTAGATCTCCAGGACGCTTACTATCACATTCCCATAGCTCAAGAGTCCAGGAGACATTTACGCTTCGCCTGGAGTCAGTCATTTCCAATTCCGAGCACTGCCCTTTGGTCTCACCACAGCCCCCAGGGTGTTCACCAAGTGTCTGGCAGTGGTAACTGCCCACCTGAGAAGTCTGGGATTCCAGGTGTTTCCTTATCTAGACGAGTGGCTCCTTACTGCCACCTCCGAGCATCTACTACTCCAAGCTCAGAGCCACGTTCACCTTGGGCCGCGTTTCTTGGGGATCACGTTCAATTTGCAAAAATCTGTACTACAGCCATCTCAGCGTATTACTTTCATAGGCGCAGACTTAGACACAAAAAGAATGCGCCTTTTTACGGCAGCAAGAATTCAGGTCTTACAAGATCAAGTCAAATCCTGTCTCCCCTACAAAGAGCCCGGCCCATCGGATCCTACAACTGTTGGGCTCGATGGCGTCGACCATACTTTTAGTTCCCTTGGCCAGACTTCACATGCGAATTTTACAATGGCTACTGTCGGTTCAATGGTCTTATCAGGAACTTCCCTTGAACCACTTAATCATAATCACGGAAAGTTGCCGTTGAGATCTGCATTGGTGGCTTCTCCAATCAAATCTCGACCAGGGGAGACCCTTTATACCACAACGTCCCGTTGCCACTGTGACTACGGACGCCTCCCAGGTAGGGTGGGGGGGTCATTACCTGGACAGGTCGGTCCAAGGCACATGGCAGAGCCAGGAAGCGCATTTGCATCTGGAGATGAGAGCGGTACTATTGGTACTCCAAGCTCTCCATCACGCTCTCCCACGGGGCCCGATTGCTATCCTATCCGACAACATGTCGGTGGTATGGTACATAAACAAGCAAGGTGGAACCAGGTCTTACCCACTATGCAGAGAAGCCATGAGACTTTGGCACTGGGCGGTAGCTACCAACCGCTTTCTAATGGCAACGCACATACCGGGGAAGTCCAATGTGATTGCGGACAGATTAAGCAGGACCATTATTTTACCCACAGTGGTCCCTCAACCAGGGTATAGCTGCGAAAATCTTGACAGATGGGGTCAGCCTTGCTGCGACCTGTTTGCCAGCCCTCACAATGCGAAATGCAGAGTTCTTCACACTGTTCCCTTCTCAGGGACAGATTCCCAGGGACGCTCTGACTCACATTTGGGCCCCGGTCTTCTCTGCCTTCCCTCCGTCCCCTCTTACGAGGGTGATACAGAAGGCCATTTACATGGAGAGTGAGATGATTTTGATTGCCCGCACTGGCCTCGTCAAGTTTGGTTTCCTTTCCTACAGAGGCATGCGATAGAAGGTCCATGGTTTCTGGATCCGGTGCCAGACCTGTTGACTCATCAGTCAGGACGGCTTCATCCGTCTCTCAGGTCCCTGAAGTTGGCAGCATGGTTACTCCACTTCCATCCTTAGTCGAGACAATGCTCTTTCGCGGACGTGGTCCACATACTGTCTTCTTCTCATAAACCTTCCACCATCAAACTTTATTCCAGTAAATGGAAAAGGTTTGCCTTCTGGGCTCAAGAATGGGGTATAGATCCTCTCACTGCACCAGTATCGGAGGTTCTGAATTTTCTGGCCTCCCTTTTTCAGTCGGGTTCTTCAGTTTCTACCATTAAGGTTCAGCTAGCGGCCATTTCTAATTTTCATGCTTCATTTGAACCTTCATTGATGTCTCACAAACTTTGTAAGGCTTTCCTTAAAGGGGCTTGGCTCCTTAGGCCTCCTTTATCTCATCCTGTTCCCCCTTGGGATTTGAATATGGTTCTTGCTGCCCTAACTGCCTGTCCTTTCGAACCAGCTGCTACCTGTGATTTAAAATTTCTGTCTTGGAAAGCGGCCTTTTAGTAGCCATAACGTCAGGCGAGTTTCAGAACTTCAAGCTCTTTGTTCTGATCCTCCTATTTGATTTTTCACAAGCATAGAGTTTCATTGAAATTAAACCCTGCATTTATACCAAAAGTGGCCTCCTCTTTCTGTATTCAACAAACTATAGAACTCCCTGTCTTTTTTCCAGAATTCTCTAATAACGCAGAATATACTTTGCATCAATTGATACATAGACAACTGCGTTTTATTTGAATAGAACCGCTCAAGCGAAATCTAATCAATTGTTTGTTTCCTTTGCAGCGAACAAATTGGGTCAACCAGTAACAAAACCTCCATATCTAAATGGATTAAAGATTGTATCATTTTATTTATTCACAGGCTAACAAAGACCTCCCTTTCCAGTCAAGGCTCATTCTACCAGGGCAATGGCTACTTCGTAGCTTTTCACTCCAAGTTATCAATAGATGATATTTGTGCTGCAGCAGCCTGGACTTCGCCGGACACTTTCATGTCTCAGTACGAATTGGGTGTGGGTGCTCGAGGCGGAGCTTCCTTTGGTGCCAGAGTTCGCAGGAGTGTTTTCCAATGAGCCACCGGGATGTAGGTGCTAGGACGCTGTCCCATCTGTCATGAATGTAGGCGAGATAGGATCCCATTACATCTTTTAGTTATGTACTTACCATAACCCGGATGTATGGGATCCATCTCACTACATTCATAAGTACCCACCCTCCTTCCCCCTTCCATTTGGATTTAGAGGAGTTGTAGTCCCTTTTTTCTTGGCGTTCTTTCTTGAAGAACTTTAGTTGGTTATAGTGACTATTAGTTTTTCTGTGTTTGCATGGATGTATGAAAGCGAACAAACAAGATCTGGGGAAGCAGGTGTAGTGCATCCTGGGATAGGGAGTAGCCCAGCCAATGAGAGACTTCGTGCTAGTGTATTAGTTGCCGAGTCGGAGCCGATGGATCGGCTCCGAACCCCATCTGTCATGAATGTAGGCGAGATGGATCCCATACATCCGAAGTTATGGTAAGTACATAACTAAAAGTTACCAGCATATCAGCAATCAAAATTTTGCAGACTCACTTTGATCAACATTAAGCTAGTTTTAAAGAGCATGAAAGTAGTTGCCAAACTGGGTAATTATCATTTGCTGAAAGTCCCATTGAAAGAACTGACAGACACGTGAGCTTTCAACTTTCACTTATCGAGACAAAAAGGAACTGAAGACAGCACACTGGTTTGTTCAGCTTTATGATGTACACTGGATCAGCATCCTGTGAAAAAGACAATACCCACTGAGATCTGGAAATCATTTCAGAAAAGCAGACATCCACTAGAGGTCATTTCCCAATGATAAAGATTCTACTGCAGTGGTGATCTTTACAATGAACATCAGGGTAGTACTTTTTGCAGAAAGTGACAGTGTTGTTTTGTCAAGTTTCTGACACAGTGCATTTTTCTCATGTGCATTCTTTCCCAAGGACACCATAAGAGCTGGCACTAAGATGCAAGTCCAGTGCCTTTGGAGTGGCCCTTGCAGTCAAGTGTGTCGTTTAGAACATATGAGCAAATAATTGGCTCTCATGGAAGGCACTTTTTCTGATGCACAAATAATACACCTGCTTTGTACCTAGCGCATATCCCAAGAAGGTCTTTGAAAATGTTGGTGCTTGGCTGAATTTATGTGGGTTTAAGGAAATACCCAGGCTGGTAAGAAAGTAGACTGTGTACTGTAAGTTCTAAAATATGAGAGAATTGCCTTTTAATCATAGAGGAGGTTGGTTAGAGCTGTGGGAACAACTTACAAAAGTATATTCAAGATTATAGCCATTATCTTATGACTTATATGGCTGTTTGCTTATTGTTTACTTTCTTTTGTAGACATTTATTTGCTGATGAGGAAGGTTAGCTTAATAAGGTCCAACAGAGCAAGCAAATATTTTTAAACCTCTTCAAATATTCTTAATGATTTCAGATTTTCTAATTCTTTTTAATATCATTTGTGTGTTATGTCTGCTTGATTCAGATTATTATTTTGTTTTACTCTGTAACCCATGTAATAAGTGTTGTTTCAGTAGCTTTCCTTCAGCCTTTGTTAATAAAGTTTTTTGTTATTGTTAGCTTTGATGGTAATAAGGATGTGCAGTTTAAAAAAAAAGTTACAGGGGCTCAATTCTGCCTTGTCCTCTTACAGAAGAGATGAATTAAAGCCATATTCCCCTTGCCTCCATCCTTATGGGTAAATCCTGGAATAGTTTTTTGTTGTCTCTTTCCCACAAGAGCTACCCAGGCCTGCATTTTCTTTGCCTGATAACCTTAATTAACTGTCCATGGATCAGGAGATTATAAAGCTAAGATGTGGGTCCTTGGGGTGAGCCCCCTCTCTCCTAGAATCACGGCTTAGGCTGCCAGGTTTGTACATTTGTCTAGTTCTTGGTAAGTGCAAGAGACATAGGTATGGAAGTTTATTCATAGGGGTAGAATGACTATATCAGCCCTAATGAGAACCTGTCTTCATCTTGTGCTACCTTTAATGTGTACTCTGGTACTCACGGTCCTGTGTCTGCCCTGGACCTCTGATTTTCCAAGCATGCACACATGATCAGGTTCACAAAAACCTGTTCTCACTCAGCGTGTCAGAGCAGACAGAGAGTACTCCTCCCTGGACAGTTCTCAGTGGGGGTATTCATCATAGACACTGACAGTACTTGGAAGTTTTCCATTTCTTGTTTTGAGATTTTGCTTTCTTGAGGGAGTTTTGGGCTGTGTTTTTTGTTTTTTCCCTTTCTCCCTTTTGTTCAAGGGGGGATTGAAGTGTCTTCCATAGAGTCAGAGGATGTTTTGAAATGTCTAGAGGCATTTCTTCTCTTCTGATGTTCATCATGTTTCACTGTTGCAGTCATTACACTTGGGTTATCCTGCTGGCAGGCGACCCGCAGTCGGCCCGAGTTCCAAAGTCTTGGTCCGGCGTCGGTTGCTGTCGCCTCTTCCCTGACGTCAGTGCGCCAGGGGTATAAAAGTTGCAACCGACACCATTTTCTTCAGTCTTTCTTGCCGCGCGGTGCCTGAAGCAAAAGCAGTTCGCAAGTGCCGGTCGGCCGACTCCTGAGATTTTCAAAATTGAGTTTCAGAACCAAAGTCTTCAATAAAGCTAAGTACCCCATTGGGGAAACTTTTTCTTGCTCCAGACCGATGTCAGTAAAAGGTAATAATTGTATTTCTTGTGGGAAGCAAATACCTCATAAGGACTTTCATTCTTACTGTATTCCTTGCCTAGGCCCTGACCACGACGTCACTAGTTGTCGGTTTTGTGCTAGATTCAATAAACGCAGTATTAAACGTCGGTTTGATTTTGCTTTACATTATTTTGGCTGAAGGTTTAATTACATAATGCCATCGGAACAACCGACGACCAGAATTTATAAAAAACGCAAAGACAAAGAAAAGGACAGGCATCCGAGGTCCAAAACTGAAGAAGCCTCTTCTAGGCCAGTCGCCGGTTCTCAGGGAGGTGCTTTCGCAGCCCCTGACACCCGCTACCTCAGAGCCACAGGCCGTAACTGACAACCACATGGAGACACCGAGGCCTGTGGAAACTCAAGGTATTGGGCCTACGGAAACTATACCCTCAGATGGGTCCAGAGCTGCTGAGCAGGCATCGGCTTCTGAGGGTGTTTTCAGACCTTCACAGCTTACAATTAAGCCCACTACAGCAGCAAAGGCAAAGTCAAAAACACCATTAAAGACAAGGAAACAAGTACAGCATTCTCCAGAACAGTCATCCATGCCAAAGAAACAGATGCTTAAAATGGCTGAAGACCTAATTACGTTATTCAGGGGTTCCCATCCCCCTCCTGACAAAAGGCCTAAGCAAGACACCGATTATGATTCCTCTGACCAGGTTTCTATTTCCTCTGACTCCTCTTTTGATCAGGGATATTCTCTTCCTCCCTATGAGGACTGTGATGCAGAAGAAGTTCATACCTTCAGCCTCTCAGCCTGAGGATTATTCTTTTGGGGAAACCCTGCACACCATGAGGGAACATTTCCATTGGGAGAGCCAGGATTATTCAGAATCCAAGAAAAGGCTCAGAGACTTCCTTTTATTGCCTCAGCACAGGCCCCTGCCTATCCCTCCTGTGCTTGATATTGTTGATGATGTTTTTTCCTGAATCCAGTCTGTCTCCTGATTCTTTACCACCTGCACCAGTCAAGCCAGACAGGTACTACAAGAGTCCCTGACTCTCATAAATTTCTTAACAAAAACCCCGCTGCAGACCCAGAAACAATTTTTCAGGGTCCAAAAGGGGTTAAGGCTTCCACTGCTAAAAATCGTGTCCCCTCAGATAGAGATTCCAGAGCTCTGGACAGATGGAGGAAAAAAGTTTACACTTCTGCTACTTTAGCTGTAAGGGCTTTAAACTGTCAGTTTCACATGCTTAAATACCAACAGAACCTCATGTCATTGTTAAAACAGAAAATGGTTTCAAATACAGAAGGTCCTGACAGTAAGGAAATGCAGGCTTTATTGCATGCAGTTGAACAAGTGGGAAAGCATACTCTGCAATGTGGTTTTGTTCATTAGATGCTTCTTGTAGAGCCGCAGTTACAGGCTCTGTTATTCGTAGGCATGCTTGGTTGAAAGAACAGAGCTTACCTGACCAAGTTAAAGTAAAATGATTGGATGCTCCATTACAGCATGATACTTTGTTTGGTGTTAAGGCAGAAGAGGTGTTAAAGAAAATGGAGGGGAAAGCTAAGTCAATGCAGACAGTGAAAGATTTCTTACAGGTTCAACCACCTAGATTTAGCAGAAACTGGCCTTCAAAAAATTGGTCCTTTCCAGTGTCAGACAGGCCACAAAGAGGCAGATACAGACACCCAAGAGGCAGATCTCAGCCCCAAGGCTCCTACCAACCTAAACAATGGTGTGCTTAAGCCCTCAAAGGAGGGGAAGACAAATCACAACCTTATAGGAAACAGTCTGAATGACTTCCCTCTGCAAATGCCAAGCACTTACCTTTTGACAGCACCCCTAGGGGGGAAGCTAGCACTTTTCTCAAAAAATTGGCACATGATCACCCAGGACCAATGGGTGCTGAATATTGTTTCTCAGGGTTACAGGTTCCACTTCGACATGCCTCCAAAACTAAAAGGTATGCCAGACCTGCCACAAAACCAATGGGCAGAGGCACAAAAACAGATTGCTGCTCTTATGGACATAGGAGCTATTCAAAAAGTTCCACAGCAGGAACAGGGACAAGGATTTTACTCAAGACTTTTCTTAGTACCCAGAAAGGACAAACCCTGGAGACCAATACTGGACCTGTCAATCCTAAACCTTTCCTGGATGTTCCAAAATTCAAAATGTTAACGCTACATCAACTTCTGCCCATGCTGGGCAAGAAGGCTTGGCTAGTTACTTTGGACCACAAGGAGGCATACCTGCATGTCCCAATCAGACAGTCTTGCAGAAGATACCTCAGATTCATAACAGGCTCAATGCATTACCAGTTTTCTGCACTGCCCTTTGGCTTATCTACTGCGCCCAGGGTCTTCACAAAATGCCTGGCACCAGTAATTGCATTTTGCAGACAAAAAGGAATTCAAATATATCCCTACTTGGACGACTGCCTTATTCAAGCAGAGAGCAAGGACATTCTTCTAAAGCATCTGGGGTTTATAAAAAGATTGGTAATTTGACTAGGGTACACAGTAAACGAAAATAAATCAAAACTAGTGCCCTCTCAAGAGATAATATTCCTGGGTGCAAGCTTAAATACAACTGCCCAGATGGCTTATTTCATGCCAGACAAACAAAGGCAACTGACTCATTACTTTCAAATGATGGCAACAAAAACCCAGCTCCCTGCAAGAAAAATTCTGCAGGCCCTAGGCTTCATGGCATCCTGCATTCTACTAATTAACTACAATGGTATCTAAAAAGTGTTTGGACTCAGCATTGTCACAGCCCGGAGACAATCGCAACTTTAATTCCCTGCCTACAACAGGAGTTTCGATGGTGGTCCCAGGTCTGTTACCACAACAAGGGACAGCCTTTCACTTTACCCACAGCCAGGCAGACACTAACAACGGATGCATCGGATTATGCCTGGGGGGCACATATGGCAGGAAAATGTATTCAGGGCACATGGCCCAAGGAACAAATGCATCTTCTCATCAATCAAAAAGAGATGCTAGCTGTACAGAATGCCCTGACAGCTTTCAAAGACCTACTACATCCAGGACAACTATTAATAAAGACGGACAATACCACAGTTATGTGGTACATAAACAAGCAAGGGGGGGCACACATTCCTACCCCCTATGCAGGCAAGCCATGACTTTGTGGAACACAGCACTGACATATCAAGTACATTTGCAGGCACAATTCCTGCCAGGAACAAAAAATACACTGGCAGACGAACTAAGCAGAAATCTCATGGATCCTCACAAATGGAAACTAAATCCACAGGTGTTCAGCATGATAACGAGGAAATGGGGACGCCCAGACATAGATCTTTTTGCCTCCCCTCACAATTACCAAATACAGAAATTCTGCACAAGAACTTATCACTCTGGAAAGTGGATGCTCTATCATTCAGCTGGAAAGGCCTGACAGTCTATGCCTTCCCTCCGATCCCTCTCCTTACCAAAGTCAGACAAGAAAGGCCAAAAATGATCCTGTTTGCCCCAGACTGGCCACGCCAGCACTGGTACCCAATCCTAAAGAGCTTGTCTCAAGGCCCAACTTGGCCTCTACCTCAAATTCCTCATCTTCTAACGCAACAAAACAATCAGATTCTGCACAGTCAACTCAGAACCTTAAATCTGGCAGCATGGCAGATAATGTAGCCACTCAGACTGCACCTCTCTCTAACGCTGTTATGGATGTTATTTTATAAGCCAGGAGGCCCAGCACTAGGAAGTCTTATGCAGAAAAATGGAAGAGATTCTGTGCTTGGAACCAGGCTCAAGGGCTCGAACCACTTGTCCCTAATATACCTCAGATTTTACAATACCTAACTGAGATGCTGGACAAAGGCCTATCTTTCTCATCAATGAAAATCCATGCCTCTGCCATTTCAACTCATTACAATATGGAACCTCCTATTTTTTCACATCCTCTACTACGCCAGTACCTCAGAGGGGCAAAAAAAATAAGACCCCCAAAGAGAGCACCAGCACCAACTTGGGATCTCAACTTTGTTTTAGAAAAACTCACACTGCCTCCTTTTGAACCAGCCAGCACAGCTGATCTAAAATTCTTATCATGGAAAACTGCTCTGCTCCTAGCAATAACTTCAGCAAGAAGAGTCTCAGAGTTACAGGCATTAATGGCTCTGGAAACTTTCATAATTTTCATCAGGACAGGATCTCACTTAGGACAAACCCAACATTCATGTCAAAAGTGGTCTCCAATGTGGCCTTGAACCAAGCCATTCATTTGCCTACTTTCTACCCAAATCCCCAGAATAAAGGGGAGAGACTTCTGCACTCTTTGGATATACACAGACAGCTACGATTTTACCTGAACAAAACAAAAGCTTTCAGAAAAAACTGAGCAACTGTTTGTAGCCTATGCTGCAGGATCACAAGGAAAGCCTATTACAAAGCAGACAATTTCAAAATGGATAGGCCACTGTATCCGCTTCTGTTATGCACAGCATGGCAAATCAGTGCCTAAGGGCATTAGGCCTCATTCTACCAGAGCGGCAGCCACTTCAGCAGCTTTTATCAGAGGAGTAGCAACCAAAGACATTTTAGAAGCTGCAACCTGGAGCTCAGTGCACACTTTCACCAAGCACTACTACTTACCTCTCTACTCTAAATCCAGAGCAGGCTTTGCCACTGCAGTTCTGCAGGGCCTGGTAGCCTCTCCAAATCCAATTTAGACCCAGCCGCCCAACCTCAGCTTTGGGATTCTACCCACGTGTAATGACTGCAACAGTGAAACATGATGAACATAGTACAGTTGTGTACCTACCATAAATGTAGATGTTCAAGTGTATTCACTTTTGCAGTCCAGGTTACCCACCCACCATCCCCCTTTTTCATTGCTGGGACTTTTCTGTACTTCTCAACTCTATACAACCTGTGTGGTGTATTTGCTTGTAGATGAAGGAAATGTTTATAATATATGCATGTTTTTTGGCATAATTTTATCTTTCCAGCCTTCCTATCTGGGGGCACCTGACATCTGGGGCAAGAAGAACTGAAGAAAATGGCGTCTGTTGCAACTTTTATACCCCTGGCGCACTGAGGTCAGGGAAGAGGCAACAGCAACCGACGCCGGACCAAGACTTTGGAACTCTGGCCGACTGCGGGTAGCCTACTAGCAGGATAACCCAAGTGTAATGACTGCAACAGTGAATACACTCGAACATCTACATTTATGGTAGGTACACAGCTGTACTTTTTGTCCCTTAGTGGGTTGAGAACTAGGTGTTTCACCCCCCCAATCCACAGAATGAAGTGCTAGTTTTAGTGGACATCTCTGGGCTATTTTCAGGGCTCTTCTTGCAGCAGATGTCCGTCTTCATCTCGACCAGCATGCAAGATGACCTGGGAAGGTGACATGATTAAGTAGATTTTTCACTTTTGCCTGTTTTAGTCTTACAGACCTGAGCAGTGCTCTGTACCTGTCAGGACAACATTCTGTCATTTGTGAAGTGTTTTTTCTGGGGGGCTTAAACCCTTTCTGGTCTTGATGATTAAGAAGGATGTGTTTTATTCTTTCTCTGTGGCTGCTTTGAAAGACATCACATTTAAACTGCCGTCTTTTGAGTATGGCAAGAATAAGAATGAAACAGAGTTGTGCCTCTGCAGACGGGCTGGTTTAGTTCATCCCCCAAGTGGGAGAAGACCTGAGAATATGCCTAAGTGCCTCTTTTTTAATAGGATGGAGCTGTTTGGGTAGGAATCATAATTCTTCACTGCCACCCCCATGTACTTCTGGTCTAGTCCATGATTTCCTAGATTAGTAAGAGCTCTACTTTTGACTTGTTTCCACTTGGGAAGCATGATCACCATATTTATTCCCCTATCTTATGAGAATCGGATAGTAGGGAGTGCCCCAGGTTAAAATTTTGAAGATCGTCCTGGTCATACCTCCCACATCCAACTTCCTTATTCTTAGTCGCTGCCTGGTTGGGTGGGACATGCTTGGTTCCCTTGCAGACTTTCCTCTGTCTTTGATTCTACAGAGAGCAATCCTCTGTGACATTGTGAGCCAACCTAACCATTTCAAACCACTACTGCATGTTTAGTGCCTTGGGCCTTGCAACCTCCTTCCCCATGAGGATGAGCAAAACTGTTTCAGTCTCTTGAGCTCATTTCCTTTTGCCCAGGTCTTCAGATGACCATGCTGCTAATTGAACAGGTCATTTGGGCTGTAATCATGTCTTCATCCCATTATGCCATGGGGCAGTGTAGGAATTTCAATTCCATGCATTATATTTCCTTAGTACGTGATACTCTCTTTAGTTTTTAACATTCTCTCTCCTGACACCATCTTTTTAAGATTGGTGGGCCCACTAACGCTTTGTGTGGGTACTAGCTGCAGCTGATCATCTTTCCTCCTTGGCAAATCGGGCCTATTTTCCTTAACCCAGGTCTGTCAGGGTCTCTCATTGAGAGTGGTGTCCCTTTTAGGTGTCTGAGAGAGGAGAGTCTCCCTTGTAGCCCTCTTCATGGGACTGGGCCTCCTCTCTTCCTCCCCTGCTCTTCATATATCTTTCTTGGGGTAGGAGAATGATAGGTTAAGCTCTCCTGTCACGAAGAAACTGTAGTACCAAGTTCTCTTTCGGAAGAGTTCTGCCTCAGCTGGGTGTATTACCGTCTTCTCCCATTGAAGAGTCTCCAAAGTCAGTGGACTAATCTCCTTCTGGAGGGGGCACCCTCTTTAGTGACCCCCCACCTTCTCCTTGGAGATGTGTAGTTACTACCTCATCATAATGAGTACCTTTAATTTACCTTTCAGGGAGCTGTCTCCTAGGCTTAGATCATATGCTATCTGCACTGGTTTTCCTTCGCTGCACTGGAAAGGGGACTTGCCCAGTTGGAGGTATATTGGGCAGAGGAGATTGATCTTTTTCCTTGAGTGCTCCACAGATCTCTGTATTATGTCCTTTGTCCATTTTTGGAGGGCCAAGGCTTGGATTTTATCACTTTCCTATGTACTGTTTCAAAGCCAGGGCAGGTTTTTGTTGGGTTCCTACTGTTTATTCCCTGATTTGGGCCAAAATTCTGGTCCCTTTGAGCACCTTTCTTGGCATTGCTATTGATTTTTGTTATTCTGGAGGCTTGAAGTTGATAGTTGTCTTATTCCGAACACCCAGTGTGTGCACTGTGGGTGTAGAATGGGGCTAAGACCTAACACTGACAAGTCAGGCACTCTTCTTGGCAATGTTTACCTTTCATCTCTTTCAGTTTAGCATTTACCCTCGCTTTCACCTGCATGGGTGTTGTATACTTCAGGCTCTGGTTTACAGTCTTACCTTTTGGGAGTGGTGGTCTTTTAGAAGGTAGTTCTTCCTGGCTTTGTAGTAGCCTTATCTCCCCCAATCAGAGTTTGCTTCTCATAGCTCACTAGGTGGGTTAATGCAGTGGCCCCATCTCCCTTCCTTTACTGTAAATAGGTGCAGGCTGTCATTTATTTGACATCAGTCTGTTCTACTCCTGTACTAAGTGAACTGGGATAGGGAGGAAGCTTGGTCTTGTTTGTCTGAAGTTTGTCTTTCCACTTAGGAGGAGTTCATTCCCCACATATACTACTGATTTGGGGTGATGAAGTACCTTTTGATTTGTTTCCTGACCCTGTTCCCTAATGATGATACGAGGGGTAGTTTCTTGCTTCCCCCACTAGCATTTGGTCTTGAGTATTCCAACCTCAAGCAGGTAGGTCCCTCAACGGTGGTAATGAAGTCATATTTTAGTATTCTTCCCAATGGTCACTCTTTATTTTGGTCTTGATCTTGTCCTACAACTTTTTTTTTCCTTTTGTTGTTCTGCTGCTTGTGCTTCTTCCAGGGCTTAGGTCCTCGATGAACTCTTTTTGTTTAATATTTTGGCAAATATGTGGTACGCTAATTGGATATTTTGCAGCCACCTTAATGTTTATGGGTATCAGCTGGATTTAAAGCCCTGTGTTTCAAAAATATAGCCAAAAAATCCACTTATGCTGTGCAGATGTCACTAAAAAGGCCAAAATATGCAGGTCCACAGCTAGTGGGGTTTTCTAAAAGCAAAAAGTCAGGTGTATTCAGAAGCCATATACCAAGTATATCCTTAAGGGGCCATTTACATATATCCCATGAGCCTCCATTACAGGAACTGTAAGGTGTCACACATCAATATTTCTAACTTGGCTCGGTTTATTCATGCAGATGTTCTTCATCTCACATTGCTGCAGTCCTTACATATGGGTAGTCCGCTGTCCTCGGTCGGCCCGAATACCAAAGTATTAGGCTGACGTCGGTCAAGGCGCTTAAAACTGACATCAGGACGTCAGGGTACAAAAGCGCATGACCGACGTCATTTCCTCAGTCTTTTTTGCCGCATGGTCCGATGCAGAAGCAGCGTTGCAAGTGCCGTTCGGCGTTCTGAAATTTTTCAATTCGAGTTTCAGACCGATCCAAGTTGGCTAAGTACCCGTTAGAATATTTTGTTTTTTCTTGCCTCAGTGTTTTACCGGATGTCAGAAAAAGTGAATAACTGTATTTCTTGTGGGAAACAGATACCGCATAGGGATTATCATTCTTTGTGTATTCCTTGTTTGGGGCCTGAGCACGATGTTGTTGGGTGTCGCTTTGTGCTAGGTTCAATAAACGCACTATTAGCGAAGGTTAGATTGTGCTAGGCTGGTCTTTGGGAAGCGGTGCAATTATAATATGCCGCCGGATTCTCCGGCGCCGCTTCTGAAGAAGCTCAAAGACAAAGCAGTTAAACCCAGGCAAGATGAGTCGTCCGTTCCGGACGCCGGTTCTTTAGAGGTTTCAATGGAACCGTGGTTCTGACGGAGACTTCTCTGGAGTCTCAGGGGAGACTTTGATTTTGCAGGAGGTGGTCTCTAAGGAGGCAGGTCAGGCTGAAGGGGCTTCTCAAGTTACTGTACTCCCTCCCTTCCTAGGGTGGTTAGGCCTTCTCCTTCTGTTTCCAAGGCTTCTCCCAGAGGCAGGCCAGTTTAGCTTCTGTTGGTGTCTCTCCTAGTTCAGCAGGGTCTGTGCCTAAGAAGCACATGCTTAAAATGGCAGAAGATTTGATTACTCTGATTAGAGGTTCTTTGCCCCCTCCTGATAAGAGGCCTAGGGTGGAGCCAGAGTTGGGAAGTTTTGAGCAGGCTTCAGATGTTTCAGAGTCTTCAGCTGAAGACTTGCAGGAGTACTCTCCTTATTCTGATTCTGATGCAGATGATTCCACTCCTTCTGCTTCTCCTCCAGAGGATTTTTCTTTTTCAGAGACACTTCATTCTATGAGGGAACATTTTAAGTGGGAAGGTCAGGACTTCTCTGATTCTAGGAAAAGGCTTAGGGAGTTTTGCTGTTACCCCAGCATAGGCCCTTGGCTATACCTCCTGTTCTGGATGTTGTGGAAGATGTGTTTGCAGAGGCTTCACTTAATCCTGATTCTCTGCCTCCTGCTCCTGTTAAACCGGATAGGTATTACAGGGTGCCTGAGGCTCATAAATATCTTTATAAGAGTCCTAGGGCGGACCCAGAAACTATTAGTCAGGGACCTAAGGGTGTCAAGGCCTCTGTTGTAAAAAATCGGGTTCCTCTAGATAAAGAAGCCAGAGCTTTGGATAGATGGGGAAAGAAGGTCTATACATCTTCTACCTTAGCTATGAGGGCTTTGAATTGCCAGTTTCATATGTTGAAATATCAAAACTTTCTTCTTTCTCAATTGAAGTCTAAGGTGGATGCTCTGGCGGAAGGCATTGAGTGTAAAGAATTACAAGATTTGGTGCATGTCTCTGAACAGGTGGGTAAGCATTCATTACAGTGTGGTTTTGATGCTGTGCAGGCCTCGTCTAGGGTGGCTGCCACTGGCGGGTGAGGGCAGGGGCCAGTCCTTTCGTAAACAGGCCCAATGACCTACTTTTTCAGCTGCCAGATCCTTCTTGCCTGGCAGCACCTTTGGGAGGAAGGTTAGCACTCTTCAAGGAAATTTGGATGTTGATTACCCAAGACAAATGGGTATTGGATATCATACACCAGGGTTACAAGTTTTATTTCCATACCTTGCCTCCTTTCAAAGGCATGCCGGACGTTCCTCCTCAGCAAAGACTAGAGGCTCGCAAACAAATTTCTCTACTACTTCAAATAGGGGCCATACAACCGGTCCCTCTGCCAGAAGTGGGCCTAGGATTTTATTCTCGCCTGTTTCTAGTACCAAAGAAAGGAAACACGTGGAGACCAATTTTGGATTTATCTATCCTCAACACATATCTGGACATTCCCAAGTTCAAAATGTTGACGTTACAACAGCTTTTACCTCTGCTGGGCAAAGATCACTGGATGGTGACTCTGGATCTCAAGGAGGCTTACCTTCATGTTCCTATCAGGCCCAGTTGCAGGAAGTATCTGCGTTTTCGGGCTGGGACTTCACATTATCAGTTCTCTGCATTGCCCTTTGGCTTATCTACTGCGCCCAGAGTGTTCACGAAGGTTCTGGCTCCAGTGGTAGCTTTCTTCAGGCTAAGAGGAATACAGATCTATCCTTATTTGGACGATTGCCTGATTCTGGCCCAAGAAAAGGACGAACTTCTTCATCATTTACAGTATGTGATGGCAGTGTTAAGATGCCTGGGGTATTCTGTGAACGAAATAAAGTCCAGTCTAGTACCCTCTCAGGACATGTGCTTTCTGAGTGTGAGACTGAATACAGCATCCCAGATGGCCTTTTCGACCCCGGACAAACAAAAGAATCTTTCTCTTTACTTCCACCAGTTGTCTCGTCAGTCCAGGCTGACTGCAAGGACAGTCCTTCAAGCCTTGGGGTTCATGGCATCTTGTATTCTGGTACTTCCCAATGCCAAACTGCATATGAGGAAGCTACAATGGTATCTCAAGAATGTATGGACACAGCACTGCCAAGATTTGGACACTGTCATTCAGATAATACCTTGCATTCAAAAGGAATTTTTGTGGTGGGCTCAGGAATGTCACCTAAACAAGGGACTCTCTGTGACCCGCCAGAGGAGTCAGATTTTAACGACAGATGCCTCAGACAAAGCTTGGGGAGCTCATCTAAATGGAAAATGGGTACAAGACACGTGGCCTGCCAGACTTCAACATCTACATATCAACTTGAAGGAGATGTTAGCAGTCCAATTTGCATTGATAGCTTTCAAGGATTTACTTCTTCCAGGGCAGGTGTTGATTCAAACAGACAACACAACTGTCATGTGGTACATCAACAAGCAAGGGGATTGCATTCTTATCCTCTATGCAGACAAGCAATGATTTTGTGGGAGACTGCTCTCAGTTTACAGCTAAATCTTCAGGCAAGGTTTCTGCCAGGAGCACAGAACTCCTTAGCAGATGTGTTGAGCAGACAAATTATGGATCCCCACGAGTGGAAATTGGATCCTCATGTATTTCAGAGATTGACAGTGTTATGGGGAACTCCAGACATAGATCTGTTCGCTTCTCCACTAAATTACCAGCTGCCAAAGTTTTGCACAAAAGGTTTCATCCCACAGCTTGGAAAGTGGATGCTCTCTCATTCAATTGGAGCAGTCTTCACGGTATGCCTTTCCACCTCTGCCTCTCCTCCCAAAGGTACTGCTGAAGGTCAGACAGGACAAGCCAAACATGATTTTAATAGCTCCAGATTGGCCTCGAAGCAGCACTGGTACCCATTACTGAGAAGTCTGGTACAGGGGAGCCTCCATGGCCTTTGCCTTGATTCCTCACCTGCTGTCTCAGGAGAACAGTCATTTACTCAATGTCAAACTTCATTCTCTACATCTGACAGCCTGGCATATTCTGTTTTAAACCCTGGAGGGTCTCAGCTTCCACAACAAGTTTTGAATGTTATTTTGGAGGCCAGAAGGCCTAGTACAAGGAAAGTTTACGCAGATAAATGGAGGAGATTTTTATTTTGGAGTACAGCAAAGGACTTTGAAGTTTCTAAACCTAATTTAAGTGTTATGCTTCAATACCTTACTGAGTTATTGGACAAAGGTTTGTCCTTTCCCT